>NW_026645530.1:0-104817 GCF_949987535.1 Balaenoptera acutorostrata
CTTCTCCATGGCTGGACCCCCAAATAATATTCCTTTATGTGCTAAGGGGTATCTAGAGAGTGGGATAGGTTTAATAACTACCCTCACCCTAACGCGTACCCTAACCCTAACCCCTTACCCTAACCCTAACGCGTACCCTAATCCTAACCCAGTACCCTAAACCGAGCCCTAACCCTAACACTAGCCCTAACCCCTAACCCTAACCCATACCCTACGCCCTACCCGAACCCCTCCCCGAACCCGTACCCTACGCTGTACCCTAACCCTCACCCTAACCCTAACCCTAACCCTAAGCTACCCTTGACTGCTTCTGCCTCCAATAGATTTCCTAAGCACTAGTGTTTTAAGGAACAGGTTAAAAAGAGAATCCTAATGTGATTTCTTGATAATGGGTGTGTTCCTTATCTTCTCCTCGTGTCTAAACTCTTCTCCATGGCTGGACCCCCAAATAATATTCCTTTACGTGCTAAGGGTATCTAGAGAGTGGGATAGGTTTAATAACTACCCTCACCCTAACGCGTACCCTAACCCTAACCCTTACCCTAACCCTAACGCGTACCCTAATCCTAACCCGTACCCTAAACCGAGCCCTAACCCTAACACTAGCCCTAACCCTAACCCTAACCCATACCCTACGCCCTACCCGAACCCCTCCCCGAACCCGTACCCTAAGCCGTACCCTAACCCTCACCCTAACCCTAACCCTAACCCTAAGCTACCCTTGACTGCTTCTGCCTCCAATAGATTTCCTAAGCACTAGTGTTTTAAGGAACAGGTTAAAAAGAGAATCCTAATGTGATTTCTTGATAATGGGTGTGTTCCTTATCTTCTCCTAGTGTCTAAACTCTTCTCCATGGCTGGACCCCCAAATAATATTCCTTTACGTGCTAAAGGGTATCTAGAGAGTGGGATAGGTTTAATATCTAACCTCACCCTATCGCATACCCTAACCCTAACCCCTACCCTAACACTAACGCGTACCCTAATCCTAACCCGTACCCTAACCCGAGCCCTAACCCTAACACTAACCCTAACCCTAACCCTAACCCATAGCCTACGCCCTACCCGAAACCCTCCCCGAACCCGTACCCTAAGCCGTACCCTAACCCTCACCCTAACCCTAACCCTAACCCTAAGCTACCCTTGACTGCTTCTGCCTCCAATAGATTTCCTAAGCACTAGTGTTTTAAGGAACAGGTTAAAAAGAGAATCCTAAAGTGATTTCTTGATAATGGGTGTGTTCCTTATCTTCTCCTAGTGTCTAAACACTTCTCCATGGCTGGATCCCCAAATAATATTCCTTTACGTGCTAAGGGGTATCTAGAGAGTGGGATAGGTTTAATAACTAACCTCACCCTATCGCATACCCTAACCGTAACCCCTACCCTAACACTAACGCGTACCCTAATCCTAACCCGTAGCCTACACCGAGCCCTAACCCAAACACTAACCCTAACCCTAACCCTAAACCATAGCCTACGCCCTACCCGAACCCCTCCCGAACCCGTACCCTAAGCCGTACCATAACCCTCACCCTAACCCTAACCCTAACCCTAAGCTACCCTTGACGGCTTCTGCCTCCAATAGATTTCCTAAGCACTAGTGTTTTAAGGAACATGTTAAAAAGAGAATCCTAATGTGATTTCTTGATAATGGGTGTGTTCCTTATCTTCTCCTCGTGTCTAAACTCTTCTCCATGGATGGACCCCCAAATAATATTCCTTTACGTGCTAAGGGGTATCTAGAGAGTGGGATAGGTTTAAAAACTACCCTCACCCTAACGCGTAACCTAACCCTAACCGCTACCCTAACCCTAACGAGTACCCTAATCCTAACCCATACCCTAAACCGAGCCCTAACCCTAACACTAACCCTAACCCTAACCCTAACCCATACCCTACGCCCTACACGAATCCCTCCCCGAACCCGTACCCTAAGCCGTACCCTAACCCTCACCCTAACCCTAACCCTAACCCTAAGCTACCCTTGAGTGCTTCTGCCTCAAGTAGATTTCCTAACCACTAGTGTTTTAAGGAACAGTTTAAAAGAGAATCATATTGTGATTTCTTGAAAATGGATGTGTTCCTTATCTTCTCCTAGTGTCTAAACCCTTCTCCATGGCTGGACCCCCAAATAATATTCCTTTACGTGCTAAGGGGTATCTAGAGAGTAGGATAGGTTTAATAACTACCCTCACCCTAAAGCGTACCCTAACCCTAACCCCTACCTTAACACTAACGCGTACCCTAATCCTAACCCGAACCCTTAACCGAACCCTAACCCTAACACTAACCCTAACCCTAACTCTAACCCATACCCTACGCCCTACCCGAATCCCTCCCGAATCCGTACCCTAAGCCGTACCCTAACCCTCACCCTAACCCTAACCCTAACCCTAACCCTAAGCTACCCTAGACGGCTTCTGCCTCCAATAGATTTCCTAAGCACTAGTGATTTAAGGAACAGGTTAAAAGAGAATCCTAATGTGATTTCTTGATAATGGGTGTGTTCCTTATCTTCTCCTCTTTTCTAAACTCTTTTCCATGGCTGGACCCCCAAATAATATTCCTTTACGTGCTAAGGGGTATCTAGAGAGTGTGATAGGTTTAATAACTACCCTCACCCTAACGTGTACCCTAACCCTAACCCCTACACTAACCCTAACGCGTACCCTAATCCTAACCCGTACCCCAAACCGAGCCCTAACCCTAACACTAGCCCTAACCCTAACCCTAACCCATACCCTACGCCCTACCCGAACCCCTCCCCGAACCCGTACCCTAAGCCATACCCTAACCCTCACCCTAACCCTAACCCTAACCCTAAGCTACCCTTGACTGCTTCTGCCTCCAATAGATTTCCTAAGCACTAGTGTTTTAAGGAACAGGTTAAAAAGAGAATCCTAATGTGATTTCTTGATAATGGGTGTGTTCCTTATCTTCTCCTAGTGTCTAAACTCTTCTCCATGGCTGGACCCCCAAATAATATTCCTTTACGTGCTAAGGGGTATCTAGAGATTGGGATAGGTTTAATAACTAACCTCACCCTATCGCATACCCTAACCCTAACCCCTACCCTAACATTAACGCGTACCCTAATCCTAACCCGTACCCTAAACCGGGCCTAACCCTAACACTAACCCTAACCCTAACCCTAACCCATAGCCTACGCCCTACCCGAACCCCTCCCCGAACCCGTACCCTAAGCCGTACCGTAACCCTCACCCTAACCCTAACCCTAACACTAAGCTACCCTTGACTGCTTCTGCCTCCAATAGATTTCCTAAGCACTAGTGTTTTAAAGAACAGGTTAAAAAGAGAATCCTAATGTGATTTCTTGATAATGGGTGTGTTCCTTATCTTCTCCTAGTGTCTAAACTCTTCTCCATGGCTGGACCCCCAAATAATATTCCTTTACGTGCTAAGGGGTATCAAGAGAGTGGGATAGGTTTAATAACTACCCTCACCCTAACGCGTACCCTAACCCTAACCCCTACCCTAACCCTAACGCGTACCCTAATCCTAACCCGTACCCTAAACCGAGCCCTAACCCTAACACTAGCCCTAACCCTAACCCTAACCCATACCCTACGCCCTACCCGAACCCCTCCCCGAACCCGTACCCTAAGCCGTACCCTAACCCTCACCCTAACGCTAACCCTAACCCTAAGCTACCCTTGACTGCTTCTGCCTCCAATAGATTTCCTAAGCACTAGTGTTTTAAGGAACAGGTTAAAAAGAGAATCCTAATGTGATTTCTTGATAATGGGTGTGTTCCTTATCTTCTCCTAGTGTCTAAACTCTTCTCCATGGCTGGACCCCCAAATAATATTCCTTTACGTGCTAAGGGGTATCTAGAGAGTGGGATAGGTTTAATAACTAACCTCACCCTATCGCGTACCCTAACCCTAACCCCTACCCTAACACTAACGCGTACCCTAATCCTAACCCATACCCTAAACTGAGCCCTACCCCTAACACTAACCCTAACCCTAACCCTAACCCATACCCTACGCCCTACCCGAATCCCTCCCCGAACCCGTACCCTAAGCCATACCCTAACCCTCACCCTAACCCTAACCCTAACCCTAAGCTACCCTTGACAGCTTCTGCCTCAACAGATTTCCTAAGCACTAGTGTTTTAAGTAACAGGTTAAAAGAGAATCCTAATGTGATTTCGTGATAATGGGTGTGTTCCTTATCTTCTCCTAGTGTCTAAACTCTTCTCCATGGCTGGACCCCCAATAATATTCCTGTACGTGCTAAGGGGTATCTAGAGAGTGGAATAGGTTTAATAACTACCCTCACCCTAACGTGTACACTAACCCTAACACGTACCCTAATCCTAACCCTTACCCTAAACCGAGCCCTAACCCTAACACTAACCCTAACCCTAACCCTAACCCATACCCTACGCCCTACCCGAACCCCTCCCCGAACCCGTGCCCTAAGCCGTACCCTAACCTCACCCTAACCCTAACCCTAACCCTAAGCTACCCTTGACGGCTTCTGCCTCCAATAGATTTCCTAAGCACTAGTGTTTTAAGGAACATGTTAAAAAGAGAATCCTAATGTGATTTCTTGATAATGGGTGTGTTTCTTATCTTCTCCTCGTGTCTAAACTCTTCTCCATGGATGGACCCCCAAATAATATTCCTTTATGTGCTAAGGGGTATCTAGAGACTGTGATAGGTTTAATAACTACCCTCACCCTATCGCGTACCCTAACCCTAGCACCTACCCTAACCCTAACGCGTACCCTAATCCTAACCCATACCCTACGCCCTTCCCGAACCCGTCCCCGAACCCTTACCCTAACCCTCACCCTAACCCTAACCCTAACCCTAAGCTACCCTTGACTGCTTCTGCCTCCAATAGATTTCCTCAGCACTAGTGTTTTAAGGAATAGGTTAAAAAGAGAATCCTAATGTGATTTCTTTATAATGGGTGTGATCTTTATCTTATCCTAGTGTCGAAACTCTTCTCCATGGCTGGACCCCAAAATAATATTCCTTTACGTGCTAAGGGGTATCTACAGAGTGGGATAGGTTTAATAACTACCCTAACCCTAATGCGTACCCTAACCCTAACCCCTACCCTAACACTAACGCATACACTAATCCTAAACCGTACCCTAAACCGAGCCCTAACCCTAACACTAACCCTAACCCTAACCCTAACCCATACCCTACGCCCTACCCGAAACCCTCACCTAACCCGTACCCTAAGCCGTACCCTAACCCTAACCCTAATGCTAAGCTACCCTTGACTGCTTCTGCCTGCAATAGATTTCCTAAACAGTAGTGTTTTAAAAAACAGGTTCAAAAGAGAATCCTAATGTGACTTCTTGATAATGGGTGTGTTCCTTATCTTCTCCTAGTGTCTAAACTCTTCTCCATGGCTGGACCCCCAAATAATATTCCTTTACGTGCTAAGGGGTATCTAGAGATTGGGATAGGTTTAATAACTAACCTCACCCTATCGCATACCCTAACCCTAACCCCTACCCTAACATTAACGCGTACCCTAATCCTAACCCGTACCCTAAACCGGGCCCTAACCCTAACACTAACCCTAACCCTAACCCTAACCCATAGCCTACGCCCTACCCGAACCCCTCCCCGAACCCGTACCCTAAGCCGTACCGTAACCCTCACCCTAACCCTAACCCTAACACTAAGCTACCCTTGACTGCTTCTGCCTCCAATAGATTTCCTAAGCACTAGTGTTTTAAAGAACAGGTTAAAAAGAGAATCCTAATGTGATTTCTTGATAATGGGTGTGTTCCTTATCTTCTCCTAGTGTCTAAACTCTTCTCCATGGCTGGACCCCCAAATAATATTCCTTTACGTGCTAAGGGGTATCTAGAGAGTGGGATAGGTTTAATAACTACCCTCACCCTAACGCGTACCCTAACCCTAACCCCTACCCTAACCCTAACGCGTACCCTAATCCTAACCCGTACCCTAAACCGAGCCCTAACCCTAACACTAGCCCTAACCCTAACCCTAACCCATACCCTACGCCCTACCCGAACCCCTCCCCGAACCCGTACCCTAAGCCGTACCCTAACCCTCACCCTAACGCTAACCCTAACCCTAAGCTACCCTTGACTGCTTCTGCCTCCAATAGATTTCCTAAGCACTAGTGTTTTAAGGAACAGGTTAAAAAGAGAATCCTAATGTGATTTCTTGATAATGGGTGTGTTCCTTATCTTCTCCTAGTGTCTAAACTCTTCTCCATGGCTGGACCCCCAAATAATATTCCTTTACGTGCTAAGGGGTATCTAGAGAGTGGGATAGGTTTAATAACTAACCTCACCCTATCGCGTACCCTAACCCTAACCCCTACCCTAACACTAACGCGTACCCTAATCCTAACCCGTACCCTAAACTGAGCCCTACCCCTAACACTAACCCTAACCCTAACCCTAACCCATACCCTACGCCCTACCCGAATCCCTCCCCGAACCCGTACCCTAAGCCATACCCTAACCCTCACCCTAACCCTAACCCTAACCCTAAGCTACCCTTGACAGCTTCTGCCTCCAACAGATTTCCTAAGCACTAGTGTTTTAAGTAACAGGTTAAAAAGAGAATCCTAATGTGATTTCGTGATAATGGGTGTGTTCCTTATCTTCTCCTAGTGTCTAAACTCTTCTCCATGGCTGGACCCCCAATAATATTCCTGTACGTGCTAAGGGGTATCTAGAGAGTGGAATAGGTTTAATAACTACCCTCACCCTAACGTGTACACTAACCCTAACACGTACCCTAATCCTAACCCTTACCCTAAACCGAGCCCTAACCCTAACACTAACCCTAACCCTAACCCTAACCCATACCCTACGCCCTACCCGAACCCCTCCCCGAACCCGTGCCCTAAGCCGTACCCTAACCCTCACCCTAACCCTAACCCTAACCCTAAGCTACCCTTGACGGCTTCTGCCTCCAATAGATTTCCTAAGCACTAGTGTTTTAAGGAACATGTTAAAAAGAGAATCCTAATGTGATTTCTTGATAATGGGTGTGTTTCTTATCTTCTCCTCGTGTCTAAACTCTTCTCCATGGATGGACCCCCAAATAATATTCCTTTATGTGCTAAGGGGTATCTAGAGACTGTGATAGGTTTAATAACTACCCTCACCCTATCGCGTACCCTAACCCTAGCACCTACCCTAACCCTAACGCGTACCCTAATCCTAACCCATACCCTACGCCCTTCCCGAACCCGTCCCCGAACCCTTACCCTAACCCTCACCCTAACCCTAACCCTAACCCTAAGCTACCCTTGACTGCTTCTGCCTCCAATAGATTTCCTCAGCACTAGTGTTTTAAGGAATAGGTTAAAAAGAGAATCCTAATGTGATTTCTTTATAATGGGTGTGATCTTTATCTTATCCTAGTGTCGAAACTCTTCTCCATGGCTGGACCCCAAAATAATATTCCTTTACGTGCTAAGGGGTATCTACAGAGTGGGATAGGTTTAATAACTACCCTAACCCTAATGCGTACCCTAACCCTAACCCCTACCCTAACACTAACGCATACACTAATCCTAAACCGTACCCTAAACCGAGCCCTAACCCTAACACTAACCCTAACCCTAACCCTAACCCATACCCTACGCCCTACCCGAAACCCTCACCTAACCCGTACCCTAAGCCGTACCCTAACCCTAACCCTAATGCTAAGCTACCCTTGACTGCTTCTGCCTGCAATAGATTTCCTAAACAGTAGTGTTTTAAAAAACAGGTTCAAAAGAGAATCCTAATGTGACTTCTTGATAATGGGTGTGTTCCTTATCTTATCCTGGTGTCTAAACTCTTCTCCATGGCTGGACCCCCAAATAATATTCTTTTACGTCCTAAGGGGTATCTAGAGAGTGGGATAGGTTTAATAATTACCCTCACCCTAACGCGTACCCTAACCCTAACCCCTACCCTAACCCTAACGCATACCCTAATCCTAACCCATACCATAAACCGAAACCTAACCCTAACACTAACAATAACCCTAACCCTAACCCATACCCTACGCCGTACCCGAACCCCTTCCCGAACCCGTACCCTAAGCCGTACCCTAACCCTCACCCTAACCCTAACCCTAACCCTAAGCTACCCTTGACTGCTTCTGCCTCCAATAGATTTCCTAAGCACTAGTGTTTTAAGGAACAGGTTAAAAAGAGAATCCTAAAGTGATTTCTTGATAATGGGTGTGTTCCTTATCTTCTCCTAGTGTCTAAACACTTCTCCATGGCTGGATCCCCAAATAATATTCCTTTACGTGCTAAGGGGTATCTAGAGAGTGGGATAGGTTTAATAACTAACCTCACCCTATCGCATACCCTAACCCTAACCCCTACCCTAACACTAACGCGTACCCTAATCCTAACCCGTAGCCTACACCGAGCCCTAACCCAAACACTAACCCTAACCCTAACCCTAAACCATAGCCTACGCCCTACCCGAACCCCTCCCCGAACCCGTACCCTAAGCCGTACCCTAACCCTCACCCTAACCCTAACCCTAACCCTAAGCTACCCTTGACGGCTTCTGCCTCCAATAGATTTCCTAAGCACTAGTGTTTTAAGGAACATGTTAAAAAGAGAATCCTAATGTGATTTCTTGATAATGGGTGTGTTCCTTATCTTCTCCTCGTGTCTAAACTCTTCTCCATGGATGGACCCCCAAATAATATTCCTTTACGTGCTAAGGGGTATCTAGAGAGTGGGATAGGTTTAAAAACTACCCTCACCCTAACGCGTAACCTAACCCTAACCGCTACCCTAACCCTAACGAGTACCCTAATCCTAACCCATACCCTAAACCGAGCCCTAACCCTAACACTAACCCTAACCCTAACCCTAACCCATACCCTACGCCCTACACGAATCCCTCCCCGAACCCGTACCCTAAGCCGTACCCTAACCCTCACCCTAACCCTAACCCTAACCCTAAGCTACCCTTGAGTGCTTCTGCCTCAAGTAGATTTCCTAACCACTAGTGTTTTAAGTAACAGTTTAAAAAGAGAATCATATTGTGATTTCTTGAAAATGGATGTGTTCCTTATCTTCTCCTAGTGTCTAAACCCTTCTCCATGGCTGGACCCCCAAATAATATTCCTTTACGTGCTAAGGGGTATCTAGAGAGTAGGATAGGTTTAATAACTACCCTCACCCTAAAGCGTACCCTAACCCTAACCCCTACCTTAACACTAACGCGTACCCTAATCCTAACCCGAACCCTTAACCGAGCCCTAACCCTAACACTAACCCTAACCCTAACTCTAACCCATACCCTACGCCCTACCCGAATCCCTCCCCGAATCCGTACCCTAAGCCGTACCCTAACCCTCACCCTAACCCTAACCCTAACCCTAACCCTAAGCTACCCTAGACGGCTTCTGCCTCCAATAGATTTCCTAAGCACTAGTGATTTAAGGAACAGGTTAAAAAGAGAATCCTAATGTGATTTCTTGATAATGGGTGTGTTCCTTATCTTCTCCTCTTGTCTAAACTCTTTTCCATGGCTGGACCCCCAAATAATATTCCTTTACGTGCTAAGGGGTATCTAGAGAGTGTGATAGGTTTAATAACTACCCTCACCCTAACGTGTACCCTAACCCTAACCCCTACACTAACCCTAACGCGTACCCTAATCCTAACCCGTACCCCAAACCGAGCCCTAACCCTAACACTAGCCCTAACCCTAACCCTAACCCATACCCTACGCCCTACCCGAACCCCTCCCCGAACCCGTACCCTAAGCCATACCCTAACCCTCACCCTAACCCTAACCCTAACCCTAAGCTACCCTTGACTGCTTCTGCCTCCAATAGATTTCCTAAGCACTAGTGTTTTAAGGAACAGGTTAAAAAGAGAATCCTAATGTGATTTCTTGATAATGGGTGTGTTCCTTATCTTCTCCTAGTGTCTAAACTCTTCTCCATGGCTGGACCCCCAAATAATATTCCTTTACGTGCTAAGGGGTATCTAGAGATTGGGATAGGTTTAATAACTAACCTCACCCTATCGCATACCCTAACCCTAACCCCTACCCTAACATTAACGCGTACCCTAATCCTAACCCGTACCCTAAACCGGGCCCTAACCCTAACACTAACCCTAACCCTAACCCTAACCCATAGCCTACGCCCTACCCGAACCCCTCCCCGAACCCGTACCCTAAGCCGTACCGTAACCCTCACCCTAACCCTAACCCTAACACTAAGCTACCCTTGACTGCTTCTGCCTCCAATAGATTTCCTAAGCACTAGTGTTTTAAAGAACAGGTTAAAAAGAGAATCCTAATGTGATTTCTTGATAATGGGTGTGTTCCTTATCTTCTCCTAGTGTCTAAACTCTTCTCCATGGCTGGACCCCCAAATAATATTCCTTTACGTGCTAAGGGGTATCTAGAGAGTGGGATAGGTTTAATAACTACCCTCACCCTAACGCGTACCCTAACCCTAACCCCTACCCTAACCCTAACGCGTACCCTAATCCTAACCCGTACCCTAAACCGAGCCCTAACCCTAACACTAGCCCTAACCCTAACCCTAACCCATACCCTACGCCCTACCCGAACCCCTCCCCGAACCCGTACCCTAAGCCGTACCCTAACCCTCACCCTAACGCTAACCCTAACCCTAAGCTACCCTTGACTGCTTCTGCCTCCAATAGATTTCCTAAGCACTAGTGTTTTAAGGAACAGGTTAAAAAGAGAATCCTAATGTGATTTCTTGATAATGGGTGTGTTCCTTATCTTCTCCTAGTGTCTAAACTCTTCTCCATGGCTGGACCCCCAAATAATATTCCTTTACGTGCTAAGGGGTATCTAGAGAGTGGGATAGGTTTAATAACTAACCTCACCCTATCGCGTACCCTAACCCTAACCCCTACCCTAACACTAACGCGTACCCTAATCCTAACCCGTACCCTAAACTGAGCCCTACCCCTAACACTAACCCTAACCCTAACACTAACCCATACCCTACGCCCTACCCGAATCCCTCCCCGAACCCGTACCCTAAGCCATACCCTAACCCTCACCCTAACCCTAACCCTAACCCTAAGCTACCCTTGACAGCTTCTGCCTCCAACAGATTTCCTAAGCACTAGTGTTTTAAGTAACAGGTTAAAAAGAGAATCCTAATGTGATTTCGTGATAATGGGTGTGTTCCTTATCTTCTCCTAGTGTCTAAACTCTTCTCCATGGCTGGACCCCCAATAATATTCCTGTACGTGCTAAGGGGTATCTAGAGAGTGGAATAGGTTTAATAACTACCCTCACCCTAACGTGTACACTAACCCTAACACGTACCCTAATCCTAACCCTTACCCTAAACCGAGCCCTAACCCTAACACTAACCCTAACCCTAACCCTAACCCATACCCTACGCCCTACCCGAACCCCTCCCCGAACCCGTGCCCTAAGCCGTACCCTAACCCTCACCCTAACCCTAACCCTAACCCTAAGCTACCCTTGACGGCTTCTGCCTCCAATAGATTTCCTAAGCACTAGTGTTTTAAGGAACATGTTAAAAAGAGAATCCTAATGTGATTTCTTGATAATGGGTGTGTTTCTTATCTTCTCCTCGTGTCTAAACTCTTCTCCATGGATGGACCCCCAAATAATATTCCTTTATGTGCTAAGGGGTATCTAGAGACTGTGATAGGTTTAATAACTACCCTCACCCTATCGCGTACCCTAACCCTAGCACCTACCCTAACCCTAACGCGTACCCTAATCCTAACCCATACCCTACGCCCTTCCCGAACCCGTCCCCGAACCCTTACCCTAACCCTCACCCTAACCCTAACCCTAACCCTAAGCTACCCTTGACTGCTTCTGCCTCCAATAGATTTCCTCAGCACTAGTGTTTTAAGGAATAGGTTAAAAAGAGAATCCTAATGTGATTTCTTTATAATGGGTGTGATCTTTATCTTATCCTAGTGTCGAAACTCTTCTCCATGGCTGGACCCCAAAATAATATTCCTTTACGTGCTAAGGGGTATCTACAGAGTGGGATAGGTTTAATAACTACCCTAACCCTAATGCGTACCCTAACCCTAACCCCTACCCTAACACTAACGCATACACTAATCCTAAACCGTACCCTAAACCGAGCCCTAACCCTAACACTAACCCTAACCCTAACCCTAACCCATACCCTACGCCCTACCCGAAACCCTCACCTAACCCGTACCCTAAGCCGTACCCTAACCCTAACCCTAATGCTAAGCTACCCTTGACTCCTTCTGCCTGCAATAGATTTCCTAAACAGTAGTGTTTTAAAAAACAGGTTCAAAAGAGAATCCTAATGTGACTTCTTGATAATGGGTGTGTTCCTTATCTTATCCTGGTGTCTAAACTCTTCTCCATGGCTGGACCCCCAAATAATATTCTTTTACGTCCTAAGGGGTATCTAGAGAGTGGGATAGGTTTAATAATTACCCTCACCCTAACGCGTACCCTAACCCTAACCCCTACCCTAACCCTAACGCATACCCTAATCCTAACCCATACCATAAACCGAAACCTAACCCTAACACTAACAATAACCCTAACCCTAACCCATACCCTACGCCGTACCCGAACCCCTTCCCGAACCCGTACCCTAAGCCGTACCCTAACCCTCACCCTAACCCTAACCCTAACCCTAAGCTACCCTTGACTGCTTCTGCCTCCAATAGATTTCCTAAGCACTAGTGTTTTAAGGAACAGGTTAAAAAGAGAATCCTAATGTGATTTCGTGATAATGGGTGTGTTCCTTATCTTCTCCTAGTGTCTAAACTCTTCTCCATGGCTGGACCCCCAAATAATATTCCTTTACGTGCTAAGGGGTATCTAGAGAGTGGGATAGGTTTAATAACTACCCTCACCCTAACGCGTAACCTAACCCTAACCGCTACCCTAACCCTAACGAGTACCCTAATCCTAACCCATACCCTAAACCGAGCCCTAACCCTAACACTAACCCTAACCCTAACCCTAACCCATACCCTACGCCCTACCCGAATCCCTCCCCGAACCCGTACCCTAAGCCGTACCCTAACCCTCACCCTAACCCTAACCCTAACCCTAAGCTACCCTTGAGTGCTTCTGCCTCCAATAGATTTCCTAACCACTAGTGTTTTAAGGAACAGTTTAAAAAGAGAATCATATTGTGATTTCTTGATAATGGGTGTGTTCCTTATCTTCTCCTAGTGTCTAAACCCTTCTCCATGGCTGGACCCCCAAATAATATTCCTTTACGTGCTAAGGGGTATCTAGAGAGTGGGATAGGTTTAATAACTACCCTCACCCTAAAGCGTACCCTAACCCTAACCGCTACCTTAACAATAACGCGTACCCTAATCCTAACCCGAACCCTTAACCGAGCCCTAACCCTAAAACTAACCCTAACCCTAACTCTAACCCATACCCTACGCCCTATCCGAATCCCTCCCCGATCCCGTACCCTAAGCCGTACCCTAACCCTCACCCTAACCCTAACCCTAACCCTAAGCTACCCTTGACGGCTTCTGCGTCCAATAGATTTCCTAAGCACTAGTGATTTAAGGAACAGGTTAAAAAGAGAATCCTAATGTGATTTCTTGATAATGGGTGTGTTCCTTATCTTCTCCTCGTGTCTAAACTCTTCTCCATGGCTGGACCCCCAAACAATATTCCTTTACGTGCTAAGGGGTATCTAGAGAGTGTGATAGGTTTAATAACTACCCTCACCCTAACGTGTACCCTAACCCTAACCCCTACACTAACGCTAACGCGTACCCTAATCCTAACCCGTACCCCAAACCGAGCCCTAACCCTAACACTAGCCCTAACCCTAACCCTAACCCATACCCTACGCCCTACCCGAACCCCTCCCCGAACCCGTACCCTAAGCCATACCCTAAACCTCACCCTAACCCTAACCCTAACCCTAAGCTACCCTTGACTGCTTCTGCCTCCAATAGATTTCCTAAGCACTAGTGTTTTAAGGAACAGGTTAAAAAGAGAATCCTAAAGTGATTTCTTGATAATGGGTGTGTTCCTTATCTTCTCCTAGTGTCTAAACACTTCTCCATGGCTGGATCCCCAAATAATATTCCTTTACGTGCTAAGGGGTATCTAGAGAGTGGGATAGGTTTAATAACTAACCTCACCCTATCGCATACCCTAACCCTAACCCCTACCCTAACACTAACGCGTACCCTAATCCTAACCCGTAGCCTACACCGAGCCCTAACCCAAACACTAACCCTAACCCTAACCCTAAACCATAGCCTACGCCCTACCCGAACCCCTCCCCGAACCCGTACCCTAAGCCGTACCCTAACCCTCACCCTAACCCTAACCCTAACCCTAAGCTACCCTTGACGGCTTCTGCCTCCAATAGATTTCCTAAGCACTAGTGTTTTAAGGAACATGTTAAAAAGAGAATCCTAATGTGATTTCTTGATAATGGGTGTGTTCCTTATCTTCTCCTCGTGTCTAAACTCTTCTCCATGGATGGACCCCCAAATAATATTCCTTTACGTGCTAAGGGGTATCTAGAGAGTGGGATAGGTTTAAAAACTACCCTCACCCTAACGCGTAACCTAACCCTAACCGCTACCCTAACCCTAACGAGTACCCTAATCCTAACCCATACCCTAAACCGAGCCCTAACCCTAACACTAACCCTAACCCTAACCCTAACCCATACCCTACGCCCTACACGAATCCCTCCCCGAACCCGTACCCTAAGCCGTACCCTAACCCTCACCCTAACCCTAACCCTAACCCTAAGCTACCCTTGAGTGCTTCTGCCTCAAGTAGATTTCCTAACCACTAGTGTTTTAAGGAACAGTTTAAAAAGAGAATCATATTGTGATTTCTTGAAAATGGATGTGTTCCTTATCTTCTCCTAGTGTCTAAACCCTTCTCCATGGCTGGACCCCCAAATAATATTCCTTTACGTGCTAAGGGGTATCTAGAGAGTAGGATAGGTTTAATAACTACCCTCACCCTAAAGCGTACCCTAACCCTAACCCCTACCTTAACAATAACGCGTACCCTAATCCTAACCCGAACCCTTAACCGAGCCCTAACCCTAACACTAACCCTAACCCTAACTCTAACCCATAACCTACGCCCTACCCGAATCCCTCCCCGAATCCGTACCCTAAGCCGTACCCTAACCCTCACCCTAACCCTAACCCTAACCCTAACCCTAAGCTACCCAAGACGGCTTCTGCCTCCAATAGATTTCCTAAGCACTAGTGATTTAAGGAACAGGTTAAAAAGAGAATCCTAATGTGATTTCTTGATAATGGGTGTGTTCCTTATCTTCTCCTCTTGTCTAAACTCTTTTCCATGGCTGGACCCCCAAATAATATTCCTTTACGTGCTAAGGGGTATCTAGAGAGTGTGATAGGTTTAATAACTACCCTCACCCTAACGTGTACCCTAACCCTAACCCCTACACTAACCCTAACGCGTACCCTAATCCTAACCCGTACCCCAAACCGAGCCCTAACCCTAACACTAGCCCTAACCCTAACCCTAACCCATACCCTACGCCCTACCCGAACCCCTCCCCGAACCCGTACCCTAAGCCATACCCTAACCCTCACCCTAACCCTAACCCTAACCCTAAGCTACCCTTGACTGCTTCTGCCTCCAATAGATTTCCTAAGCACTAGTGTTTTAAGGAACAGGTTAAAAAGAGAATCCTAATGTGATTTCTTGATAATGGGTGTGTTCCTTATCTTCTCCTAGTGTCTAAACTCTTCTCCATGGCTGGACCCCCAAATAATATTCCTTTACGTGCTAAGGGGTATCTAGAGATTGGGATAGGTTTAATAACTAACCTCACCCTATCGCATACCCTAACCCTAACCCCTACCCTAACATTAACGCGTACCCTAATCCTAACCCGTACCCTAAACCGGGCCCTAACCCTAACACTAACCCTAACCCTAACCCTAACCCATAGCCTACGCCCTACCCGAACCCCTCCCCGAACCCGTACCCTAAGCCGTACCGTAACCCTCACCCTAACCCTAACCCTAACACTAAGCTACCCTTGACTGCTTCTGCCTCCAATAGATTTCCTAAGCACTAGTGTTTTAAAGAACAGGTTAAAAAGAGAATCCTAATGTGATTTCTTGATAATGGGTGTGTTCCTTATCTTCTCCTAGTGTCTAAACTCTTCTCCATGGCTGGACCCCCAAATAATATTCCTTTACGTGCTAAGGGGTATCTAGAGAGTGGGATAGGTTTAATAACTACCCTCACCCTAACGCGTACCCTAACCCTAACCCCTACCCTAACCCTAACGCGTACCCTAATCCTAACCCGTACCCTAAACCGAGCCCTAACCCTAACACTAGCCCTAACCCTAACCCTAACCCATACCCTACGCCCTACCCGAAACCCTCACCTAACCCGTACCCTAAGCCGTACCCTAACCCTAACCCTAATGCTAAGCTACCCTTGACTGCTTCTGCCTGCAATAGATTTCCTAAACAGTAGTGTTTTAAAAAACAGGTTCAAAACAGAATCCTAATGTGACTTCTTGATAATGGGTGTGTTCCTTATCTTATCCTGGTGTCTAAACTCTTCTCCATGGCTGGACCCCCAAATAATATTCTTTTACGTCCTAAGGGGTATCTAGAGAGTGGGATAGGTTTAATAATTACCCTCACCCTAACGCGTACCCTAACCCTAACCCCTACCCTAACCCTAACGCATACCCTAATCCTAACCCATACCATAAACCGAGACCTAACCCTAACACTAACAATAACCCTAACCCTAACCCATACCCTACGCCGTACCCGAACCCCTTCCCGAACCCGTACCCTAAGCCGTACCCTAACCCTCACCCTAACCCTAACCCTAACCCTAAGCTACCCTTGACTGCTTCTGCCTCCAATAGATTTCCTAAGCACTAGTGTTTTAAGGAACAGGTTAAAAAGAGAATCCTAATGTGATTTCGTGATAATGGGTGTGTTCCTTATCTTCTCCTAGTGTCTAAACTCTTCTCCATGGCTGGACCCCCAAATAATATTCCTTTACGTGCTAAGGGGTATCTAGAGAGTGGGATAGGTTTAATAACTACCCTCACCCTAACGCGTAACCTAACCCTAACCGCTACCCTAACCCTAACGAGTACCCTAATCCTAACCCATACCCTAAACCGAGCCCTAACCCTAACACTAACCCTAACCCTAACCCTAACCCATACCCTACGCCCTACCCGAATCCCTCCCCGAACCCGTACCCTAAGCCGTACCCTAACCCTCACCCTAACCCTAACCCTAACCCTAAGCTACCCTTGAGTGCTTCTGCCTCCAATAGATTTCCTAACCACTAGTGTTTTAAGGAACAGTTTAAAAAGAGAATCATATTGTGATTTCTTGATAATGGGTGTGTTCCTTATCTTCTCCTAGTGTCTAAACCCTTCTCCATGGCTGGACCCCCAAATAATATTCCTTTACGTGCTAAGGGGTATCTAGAGAGTGGGATAGGTTTAATAACTACCCTCACCCTAAAGCGTACCCTAACCCTAACCGCTACCTTAACAATAACGCGTACCCTAATCCTAACCCGAACCCTTAACCGAGCCCTAACCCTAAAACTAACCCTAACCCTAACTCTAACCCATACCCTACGCCCTATCCGAATCCCTCCCCGATCCCGTACCCTAAGCCGTACCCTAACCCTCACCCTAACCCTAACCCTAACCCTAAGCTACCCTTGACGGCTTCTGCGTCCAATAGATTTCCTAAGCACTAGTGATTTAAGGAACAGGTTAAAAAGAGAATCCTAATGTGATTTCTTGATAATGGGTGTGTTCCTTATCTTCTCCTCGTGTCTAAACTCTTCTCCATGGCTGGACCCCCAAACAATATTCCTTTACGTGCTAAGGGGTATCTAGAGAGTGTGATAGGTTTAATAACTACCCTCACCCTAACGTGTACCCTAACCCTAACCCCTACACTAACGCTAACGCGTACCCTAATCCTAACCCGTACCCCAAACCGAGCCCTAACCCTAACACTAGCCCTAACCCTAACCCTAACCCATACCCTACGCCCTACCCGAACCCCTCCCCGAACCCGTACCCTAAGCCATACCCTAAACCTCACCCTAACCCTAACCCTAACCCTAAGCTACCCTTGACTGCTTCTGCCTCCAATAGATTTCCTAAGCACTAGTGTTTTAAGGAACAGGTTAAAAAGAGAATCCTAAAGTGATTTCTTGATAATGGGTGTGTTCCTTATCTTCTCCTCGTGTCTAAACTCTTCTCCATGGATGGACCCCCAAATAATATTCCTTTACGTGCTAAGGGGTATCTAGAGAGTGGGATAGGTTTAAAAACTACCCTCACCCTAACGCGTAACCTAACCCTAACCGCTACCCTAACCCTAACGATTACCCTAATCCTAACCCATACCCTAAACCGAGCCCTAACCCTAACACTAACCCTAACCCTAACCCTAACCCATACCCTACGCCCTACCCGAATCCCTCCCCGAACCCGTACCCTAAGCCGTACCCTAACCCTCACCCTAACCCTAACCCTAACCCTAAGCTACCCTTGAGTGCTTCTGCCTCCAATAGATTTCCTAACCACTAGTGTTTTAAGGAACAGTTTAAAAAGAGAATCATATTGTGATTTCTTGATAATGGGTGTGTTCCTTATCTTCTCCTAGTGTCTAAACCCTTCTCCATGGCTGGACCCCCAAATAATATTCCTTTACGTGCTAAGGGGTATCTAGAGAGTGGGATAGGTTTAATAACTACCCTCACCCTAAAGCGTACCCTAACCCTAACCGCTACCTTAACAATAACGCGTACCCTAATCCTAACCCGAACCCTTAACCGAGCCCTAACCCTAAAACTAACCCTAACCCTAACTCTAACCCATACCCTACGCCCTATCCGAATCCCTCCCCGATCCCGTACCCTAAGCCGTACCCTAACCCTCACCCTAACCCTAACCCTAACCCTAAGCTACCCTTGACGGCTTCTGCGTCCAATAGATTTCCTAAGCACTAGTGATTTAAGGAACAGGTTAAAAAGAGAATCCTAATGTGATTTCTTGATAATGGGTGTGTTCCTTATCTTCTCCTCGTGTCTAAACTCTTCTCCATGGCTGGACCCCCAAACAATATTCCTTTACGTGCTAAGGGGTATCTAGAGAGTGTGATAGGTTTAATAACTACCCTCACCCTAACGTGTACCCTAACCCTAACCCCTACACTAACGCTAACGCGTACCCTAATCCTAACCCGTACCCCAAACCGAGCCCTAACCCTAACACTAGCCCTAACCCTAACCCTAACCCATACCCTACGCCCTACCCGAACCCCTCCCCGAACCCGTATCCTAAGCCATACCCTAAACCTCACCCTAACCCTAACCCTAACCCTAAGCTACCCTTGACTGCTTCTGCCTCCAATAGATTTCCTAAGCACTAGTGTTTTAAGGAACAGGTTAAAAAGAGAATCCTAAAGTGATTTCTTGATAATGGGTGTGTTCCTTATCTTCTCCTCGTGTCTAAACTCTTCTCCATGGATGGACCCCCAAATAATATTCCTTTACGTGCTAAGGGGTATCTAGAGAGTGGGATAGGTTTAAAAACTACCCTCACCCTAACGCGTAACCTAACCCTAACCGCTACCCTAACCCTAACGAGTACCCTAATCCTAACCCATACCCTAAACCGAGCCCTAACCCTAACACTAACCCTAACCCTAACCCTAACCCATACCCTACGCCCTACACGAATCCCTCCCCGAACCCGTACCCTAAGCCGTACCCTAACCCTCACCCTAACCCTAACCCTAACCCTAAGCTACCCTTGAGTGCTTCTGCCTCAAGTAGATTTCCTAACCACTAGTGTTTTAAGGAACAGTTTAAAAAGAGAATCATATTGTGATTTCTTGAAAATGGATGTGTTCCTTATCTTCTCCTAGTGTCTAAACCCTTCTCCATGGCTGGACCCCCAAATAATATTCCTTTACGTGCTAAGGGGTATCTAGAGAGTAGGATAGGTTTAATAACTACCCTCACCCTAAAGCGTACCCTAACCCTAACCCCTACCTTAACAATAACGCGTACCCTAATCCTAACCCGAAACCTTAACCGAGCCCTAACCCTAACACTAACCCTAACCCTAACTCTAACCCATACCCTACGCCCTACCCGAATCCCTCCCCGAATCCGTACCCTAAGCCGTACCCTAACCCTCACCCTAACCCTAACCCTAACCCTAACCCTAAGCTACCCTAGACGGCTTCTGCCTCCAATAGATTTCCTAAGCACTAGTGATTTAAGGAACAGGTTAAAAAGAGAATCCTAATGTGATTTCTTGATAATGGGTGTGTTCCTTATCTTCTCCTCTTGTCTAAACTCTTTTCCATGGCTGGACCCCCAAATAATATTCCTTTACGTGCTAAGGGGTATCTAGAGAGTGTGATAGGTTTAATAACTACCCTCACCCTAACGTGTACCCTAACCCTAACCCCTACACTAACCCTAACGCATACCCTAATCCTAACCCGTACCCCAAACCGAGCCCTAACCCTAACACTAGCCCTAACCCTAACCCTAACCCATACCCTACGCCCTACCCGAACCCCTCCCCGAACCCGTACCCTAAGCCATACCCTAACCCTCACCCTAACCCTAACCCTAACCCTAAGCTACCCTTGACTGCTTCTGCCTCCAATAGATTTCCTAAGCACTAGTGTTTTAAGGAACAGGTTAAAAAGAGAATCCTAATGTGATTTCTTGATAATGGGTGTGTTCCTTATCTTCTCCTAGTGTCTAAACTCTTCTCCATGGCTGGACCCCCAAATAATATTCCTTTACGTGCTAAGGGGTATCTAGAGATTGGGATAGGTTTAATAACTAACCTCACCCTATCGCATACCCTAACCCTAACCCCTACCCTAACATTAACGCGTACCCTAATCCTAACCCGTACCCTAAACCGGGCCCTAACCCTAACACTAACCCTAACCCTAACCCTAACCCATAGCCTACGCCCTACCCGAACCCCTCCCCGAACCCGTACCCTAAGCCGTACCGTAACCCTCACCCTAACCCTAACCCTAACACTAAGCTACCCTTGACTGCTTCTGCCTCCAATAGATTTCCTAAGCACTAGTGTTTTAAAGAACAGGTTAAAAAGAGAATCCTAATGTGATTTCTTGATAATGGGTGTGTTCCTTATCTTCTCCTAGTGTCTAAACTCTTCTCCATGGCTGGACCCCCAAATAATATTCCTTTACGTGCTAAGGGGTATCTAGAGAGTGGGATAGGTTTAATAACTACCCTCACCCTAACGCGTACCCTAACCCTAACCCCTACCCTAACCCTAACGCGTACCCTAATCCTAACCCGTACCCTAAACCGAGCCCTAACCCTAACACTAGCCCTAACCCTAACCCTAACCCATACCCTACGCCCTACCCGAAACCCTCACCTAACCCGTACCCTAAGCCGTACCCTAACCCTAACCCTAATGCTAAGCTACCCTTGACTGCTTCTGTCTGCAATAGATTTCCTAAACAGTAGTGTTTTAAAAAACAGGTTCAAAAGAGAATCCTAATGTGACTTCTTGATAATGGGTGTGTTCCTTATCTTATCCTGGTGTCTAAACTCTTCTCCATGGCTGGACCCCCAAATAATATTCTTTTACGTCCTAAGGGGTATCTAGAGAGTGGGATAGGTTTAATAATTACCCTCACCCTAACGCGTACCCTAACCCTAACCCCTACCCTAACCCTAACGCATACCCTAATCCTAACCCATACCATAAACCGAGACCTAACCCTAACACTAACAATAACCCTAACCCTAACCCATACCCTACGCCGTACCCGAACCCCTTCCCGAACCCGTACCCTAAGCCGTACCCTAACCCTCACCCTAACCCTAACCCTAACCCTAAGCTACCCTTGACTGCTTCTGCCTCCAATAGATTTCCTAAGCACTAGTGTTTTAAGGAACAGGTTAAAAAGAGAATCCTAATGTGATTTCGTGATAATGGGTGTGTTCCTTATCTTCTCCTAGTGTCTAAACTCTTCTCCATGGCTGGACCCCCAAATAATATTCCTTTACGTGCTAAGGGGTATCTAGAGAGTGGGATAGGTTTAATAACTACCCTCACCCTAACGCGTAACCTAACCCTAACCGCTACCCTAACCCTAACGAGTACCCTAATCCTAACCCATACCCTAAACCGAGCCCTAACCCTAACACTAACCCTAACCCTAACCCTAACCCATACCCTACGCCCTACCCGAATCCCTCCCCGAACCCGTACCCTAAGCCGTACCCTAACCCTCACCCTAACCCTAACCCTAACCCTAAGCTACCCTTGAGTGCTTCTGCCTCCAATAGATTTCCTAACCACTAGTGTTTTAAGGAACAGTTTAAAAAGAGAATCATATTGTGATTTCTTGATAATGGGTGTGTTCCTTATCTTCTCCTAGTGTCTAAACCCTTCTCCATGGCTGGACCCCCAAATAATATTCCTTTACGTGCTAAGGGGTATCTAGAGAGTGGGATAGGTTTAATAACTACCCTCACCCTAAAGCGTACCCTAACCCTAACCGCTACCTTAACAATAACGCGTACCCTAATCCTAACCCGAACCCTTAACCGAGCCCTAACCCTAAAACTAACCCTAACCCTAACTCTAACCCATACCCTACGCCCTATCCGAATCCCTCCCCGATCCCGTACCCTAAGCCGTACCCTAACCCTCACCCTAACCCTAACACTAACCCTAAGCTACCCTTGACGGCTTCTGCGTCCAATAGATTTCCTAAGCACTAGTGATTTAAGGAACAGGTTAAAAAGAGAATCCTAATGTGATTTCTTGATAATGGGTGTGTTCCTTATCTTCTCCTCGTGTCTAAACTCTTCTCCATGGCTGGACCCCCAAACAATATTCCTTTACGTGCTAAGGGGTATCTAGAGAGTGTGATAGGTTTAATAACTACCCTCACCCTAACGTGTACCCTAACCCTAACCCCTACACTAACGCTAACGCGTACCCTAATCCTAACCCGTACCCCAAACCGAGCCCTAACCCTAACACTAGCCCTAACCCTAACCCTAACCCATACCCTACGCCCTACCCGAACCCCTCCCCGAACCCGTACCCTAAGCCATACCCTAAACCTCACCCTAACCCTAACCCTAACCCTAAGCTACCCTTGACTGCTTCTGCCTCCAATAGATTTCCTAAGCACTAGTGTTTTAAGGAACAGGTTAAAAAGAGAATCCTAAAGTGATTTCTTGATAATGGGTGTGTTCCTTATCTTCTCCTAGTGTCTAAACACTTCTCCATGGCTGAATCCCCAAATAATATTCCTTTACGTGCTAAGGGGTATCTAGAGAGTGGGATAGGTTTAATAACTAACCTCACCCTATCGCATACCCTAACCCTAACCCCTACCCTAACACTAACGCGTACCCTAATCCTAACCCGTAGCCTACACCGAGCCCTAACCCAAACACTAACCCTAACCCTAACCCTAAAACATAGCCTACGCCCTACCCGAACCCCTCCCCGAACCCGTACCCTAAGCCGTACCCTAACCCTCACCCTAACCCTAACCCTAACCCTAAGCTACCCTTGACGGCTTCTGCCTCCAATAGATTTCCTAAGCACTAGTGTTTTAAGGAACATGTTAAAAAGAGAATCCTAATGTGATTTCTTGATAATGGGTGTGTTCCTTATCTTCTCCTCGTGTCTAAACTCTTCTCCATGGATGGACCCCCAAATAATATTCCTTTACGTGCTAAGGGGTATCTAGAGAGTGGGATAGGTTTAAAAACTACCCTCACCCTAACGCGTAACCTAACCCTAACCGCTACCCTAACCCTAACGAGTACCCTAATCCTAACCCATACCCTAAACCGAGCCCTAACCCTAACACTAACCCTAACCCTAACCCTAACCCATACCCTACGCCCTACACGAATCCCTCCCCGAACCCGTACCCTAAGCCGTACCCTAACCCTCACCCTAACCCTAACCCTAACCCTAAGCTACCCTTGAGTGCTTCTGCCTCAAGTAGATTTCCTAACCCTTAGTGTTTTAAGGAACAGTTTAAAAAGAGAATCATATTGTGATTTCTTGAAAATGGATGTGTTCCTTATCTTCTCCTAGTGTCTAAACCCTTCTCCATGGCTGGACCCCCAAATAATATTCCTTTACGTGCTAAGGGGTATCTAGAGAGTAGGATAGGTTTAATAACTACCCTCACCCTAAAGCGTACCCTAACCCTAACCCCTACCTTAACACTAACGCGTACCCTAATCCTAACCCGAACCCTTAACCGAGCCCTAACCCTAACACTAACCCTAACCCTAACTCTAACCCATACCCTACGCCCTACCCGAATCCCTCCCCGAATCCGTACCCTAAGCCGTACCCTAACCCTCACCCTAACCCTAACCCTAACCCTAACCCTAAGCTACCCTAGACGGCTTCTGCCTCCAATAGATTTCCTAAGCACTAGTGTTTTAAGGAACAGGTTAAAAAGAGAATCCTAATGTGATTTCTTGATAATGGGTGTGTTCCTTATCTTCTCCTCTTGTCTAAACTCTTTTCCATGGCTGGACCCCCAAATAATATTCCTTTACGTGCTAAGGGGTATCTAGAGAGTGTGATAGGTTTAATAACTACCCTCACCCTAACGTGTACCCTAACCCTAACCCCTACACTAACCCTAACGCGTACCCTAATCCTAACCCGTACCCCAAACCGAGCCCTAACCCTAACACTAGCCCTAACCCTAACCCTAACCCATACCCTACGCCCTACCCAAACCCCTCCCCGAACCCGTACCCTAAGCCATACCCTAACCCTCACCCTAACCCTAACCCTAACCCTAAGCTACCCTTGACTGCTTCTGCCTCCAATAGATTTCCTAAGCACTAGTGTTTTAAGGAACAGGTTAAAAAGAGAATCCTAATGTGATTTCTTGATAATGGGTGTGTTCCTTATCTTCTCCTAGTGTCTAAACTCTTCTCCATGGCTGGACCCCCAAATAATATTCCTTTACGTGCTAAGGGGTATCTAGAGATTGGGATAGGTTTAATAACTAACCTCACCCTATCGCATACCCTAACCCTAACCCCTACCCTAACATTAACGCGTACCCTAATCCTAACCCGTACCCTAAACCGGGCCCTAACCCTAACACTAACCCTAACCCTAACCCTAACCCATAGCCTACGCCCTACCCGAACCCCTCCCCGAACCCGTACCCTAAGCCGTACCGTAACCCTCACCCTAACCCTAACCCTAACACTAAGCTACCCTTGACTGCTTCTGCCTCCAATAGATTTCCTAAGCACTAGTGTTTTAAGGAACAGGTTAAAAAGAGAATCCTAATGTGATTTCTTGATAATGGGTGTGTTCCTTATCTTCTCCTAGTGTCTAAACTCTTCTCCATGGCTGGACCCCCAAATAATATTCCTTTACGTGCTAAGGGGTATCTAGAGAGTGGGATAGGTTTAATAACTACCCTCACCCTAACGCGTACCCTAACCCTAACCCCTACCCTAACCCTAACGCGTACCCTAATCCTAACCCGTACCCTAAACCGAGCCCTAACCCTAACACTAGCCCTAACCCTAACCCTAACCCATACCCTACGCCCTACCCGAACCCCTCCCCGAACCCGTACCCTAAGCCGTACCCTAACCCTCACCCTAACGCTAACCCTAACCCTAAGCTACCCTTGACTGCTTCTGCCTCCAATAGATTTCCTAAGCACTAGTGTTTTAAGGAACAGGTTAAAAAGAGAATCCTAATGTGATTTCTTGATAATGGGTGTGTTCCTTATCTTCTCCTAGTGTCTAAACTCTTCTCCATGGCTGGACCCCCAAATAATATTCCTTTACGTGCTAAGGGGTATCTAGAGAGTGGGATAGGTTTAATAACTAACCTCACCCTATCGCGTACCCTAACCCTAACCCCTACCCTAACACTAACGCGTACCCTAATCCTAACCCGTACCCTAAACTGAGCCCTACCCCTAACACTAACCCTAACCCTAACCCTAACCCATACCCTACGCCCTACCCGAATCCCTCCCCGAACCCGTACCCTAAGCCATACCCTAACCCTCACCCTAACCCTAACCCTAACCCTAAGCTACCCTTGACAGCTTCTGCCTCCAACAGATTTCCTAACCACTAGTGTTTTAAGTAACAGGTTAAAAAGAGAATCCTAATGTGATTTCGTGATAATGGGTGTGTTCCTTATCTTCTCCTAGTGTCTAAACTCTTCTCCATGGCTGGACCCCCAATAATATTCCTGTACGTGCTAAGGGGTATCTAGAGAGTGGAATAGGTTTAATAACTACCCTCACCCTAACGTGTACACTAACCCTAACACGTACCCTAATCCTAACCCTTACCCTAAACCGAGCCCTAACCCTAACACTAACCCTAACCCTAACCCTAACCCATACCCTACGCCCTACCCGAACCCCTCCCCGAACCCGTGCCCTAAGCCGTACCCTAACCCTCACCCTAACCCTAACCCTAACCCTAAGCTACCCTTGACGGCTTCTGCCTCCAATAGATTTCCTAAGCACTAGTGTTTTAAGGAACATGTTAAAAAGAGAATCCTAATGTGATTTCTTGATAATGGGTGTGTTTCTTATCTTCTCCTCGTGTCTAAACTCTTCTCCATGGATGGACCCCCAAATAATATTCCTTTATGTGCTAAGGGGTATCTAGAGAGTGTGATAGGTTTAATAACTACCCTCACCCTATCGCGTACCCTAACCCTAGCACCTACCCTAACCCTAACGCGTACCCTAATCCTAACCCATACCCTACGCCCTTCCCGAACCCGTCCCCGAACCCTTACCCTAACCCTCACCCTAACCCTAACCCTAACCCTAAGCTACCCTTGACTGCTTCTGCCTCCAATAGATTTCCTCAGCACTAGTGTTTTAAGGAATAGGTTAAAAAGAGAATCCTAATGTGATTTCTTTATAATGGGTGTGATCTTTATCTTATCCTAGTGTCGAAACTCTTCTCCATGGCTGGACCCCAAAATAATATTCCTTTACGTGCTAAGGGGTATCTACAGAGTGGGATAGGTTTAATAACTACCCTAACCCTAATGCGTACCCTAACCCTAACCCCTACCCTAACACTAACGCATACACTAATCCTAAACCGTACCCTAAACCGAGCCCTAACCCTAACACTAACCCTAACCCTAACCCTAACCCATACCCTACGCCCTACCCGAAACCCTCACCTAACCCGTACCCTAAGCCGTACCCTAACCCTAACCCTAATGCTAAGCTACCCTTGACTGCTTCTGCCTGCAATAGATTTCCTAAACAGTAGTGTTTTAAAAAACAGGTTCAAAAGAGAATCCTAATGTGACTTCTTGATAATGGGTGTGTTCCTTATCTTACCCTGGTGTCTAAACTCTTCTCCATGGCTGGACCCCCAAATAATATTCTTTTACGTCCTAAGGGGTATCTAGAGAGTGGGATAGGTTTAATAATTACCCTCACCCTAACGCGTACCCTAACCCTAACCCCTACCCTAACCCTAACGCATACCCTAATCCTAACCCATACCATAAACCGAGACCTAACCCTAACACTAACAATAACCCTAACCCTAACCCATACCCTACGCCGTACCCGAACCCCTTCCCGAACCCGTACCCTAAGCCGTACCCTAACCCTCACCCTAACCCTAACCCTAACCCTAAGCTACCCTTGACTGCTTCTGCCTCCAATAGATTTCCGAAGCACTAGTGTTTTAAGGAACAGGTTAAAAAGAGAATCCTAATGTGATTTCGTGATAATGGGTGTGTTCCTTATCTTCTCCTAGTGTCTAAACTCTTCTCCATGGCTGGACCCCCAAATAATATTCCTTTACGTGCTAAGGGGTATCTAGAGAGTGGGATAGGTTTAATAACTACCCTCACCCTAACGCGTAACCTAACCCTAACCGCTACCCTAACCCTAACGAGTACCCTAATCCTAACCCATACCCTAAACCGAGCCCTAACCCTAACACTAACCCTAACCCTAACCCTAACCCATACCCTACGCCCTACCCGAATCCCTCCCCGAACCCGTACCCTAAGCCGTACCCTAACCCTCACCCTAACCCTAACCCTAACCCTAAGCTACCCTTGAGTGCTTCTGCCTCCAATAGATTTCCTAACCACTAGTGTTTTAAGGAACAGTTTAAAAAGAGAATCATATTGTGATTTCTTGATAATGGGTGTGTTCCTTATCTTCTCCTAGTGTCTAAACCCTTCTCCATGGCTGGACCCCCAAATAATATTCCTTTACGTGCTAAGGGGTATCTAGAGAGTGGGAAAGGTTTAATAACTACCCTCACCCTAAAGCGTACCCTAACCCTAACCGCTACCTTAACAATAACGCGTACCCTAATCCTAACCCGAACCCTTAACCGAGCCCTAACCCTAAAACTAACCCTAACCCTAACTCTAACCCATATCCTACGCCCTATCCGAATCCCTCCCCGATCCCGTACCCTAAGCCGTACCCTAACCCTCACCCTAACCCTAACCCTAACCCTAAGCTACCCTTGACGGCTTCTGCGTCCAATAGATTTCCTAAGCACTAGTGATTTAAGGAACAGGTTAAAAAGAGAATCCTAATGTGATTTCTTGATAATGGGTGTGTTCCTTATCTTCTCCTCGTGTCTAAACTCTTCTCCATGGCTGGACCCCCAAACAATATTCCTTTACGTGCTAAGGGGTATCTAGAGAGTGTGATAGGTTTAATAACTACCCTCACCCTAACGTGTACCCTAACCCTAACCCCTACACTAACGCTAACGCGTACCCTAATCCTAACCCGTACCCCAAACCGAGCCCTAACCCTAACACTAGCCCTAACCCTAACCCTAACCCATACCCTACGCCCTACCCGAACCCCTCCCCGAACCCGTACCCTAAGCCATACCCTAAACCTCACCCTAACCCTAACCCTAACCCTAAGCTACCCTTGACTGCTTCTGCCTCCAATAGATTTCCTAAGCACTAGTGTTTTAAGGAACAGGTTAAAAAGAGAATCCTAAAGTGATTTCTTGATAATGGGTGTGTTCCTTATCTTCTCCTAGTGTCTAAACACTTCTCCATGGCTGGATCCCCAAATAATATTCCTTTACGTGCTAAGGGGTATCTAGAGAGTGGGATAGGTTTAATAACTAACCTCACCCTATCGCATACCCTAACCCTAACCCCTACCCTAACACTAACGCGTACCCTAATCCTAACCCGTACCCTAAACCGAGCCCTAACCCAAACACTAACCCTAACCCTAACCCTAACCCATAGCCTACGCCCTACCCGAACCCCTCCCCGAACCCATACCCTAAGCCGTACCCTAACCCTCACCCTAACCCTACCCCTAACCCTAAGCTACCCTTGACTGCTTCTGCCTCCAATAGATTTCCTAAGCACTAGTGTTTTAAGGAACAGGTTAAAAAGAGAATCCTAATGTGATTTCTTGATAATGGGTGTGTTCCTTATCTTCTCCTAGTGTCTAAACTCTTCTCCATGGCTGGACCCCCAAATAATATTCCTTTACGTGCTAAGGGGTATCTAGAGAGTGGGATAGGTTTAATAACTACCCTCACCCTAACGCGTACCCTAACCCTAACCCCTACACTAACCCTGACGCGTACCCTAATCCTAACCCGTACCCTAAACCGAGCCCTAACCCTAACACTAGCCCTAACCCTAACCCTAACCCATACCCTACGCCCTACCCGAACCCGTACCCTAAGCCGTACCCTAACCCTCACCCTAACCCTAACCCTAACCCTAAGCTACCCTTGACTGCTTCTGCCTCCAATAGATTTCCTAACCACTAGTGTTTTAAGGAACAGTTTAAAAAGAGAATCATATTGTGATTTCTTGATAATGGGTGTGTTCCTTATCTTCTCCTAGTGTCTAAACCCTTCTCCATGGCTGGACCCCCAAATAATATTCCTTTACGTGCTAAGGGGTATCTAGAGAGTGGGATAGGTTTAATAACTCCCCTCACCCTAAAGCGTACCCTAACCCTAACCGCTACCTTAACAATAACGCGTACCCTAATCCTAACCCGAACCCTTAACCGAGCCCTAACCCTAAAACTAACCCTAACCCTAACTCTAACCCATACCCTACGCCCTATCCGAATCCCTCCCCGAACCCGTACCCTAAGCCGTACCCTAACCCTCACCCTAACCCTAACCCTAACCCTAAGCTACCCTTGACGGCTTCTGCCTCCAATAGATTTCCTAAGCACTAGTGATTTAAGGAACAGGTTAAAAAGAGAATCCTAATGTGATTTCGTGATAATGGGTGTGTTCCTTATCTTCTCCTCGTGTCTAAACTCTTCTCCATGGCTGGACCCCCAAATAATATTCCTTTACGTGCTAAGGGGTATCTAGAGAGTGTGATAGGTTTAATAACTACCCTCACCCTAACGTGTACCCTAACCCTAACCCCTACACTAACGCTAACGCGTACCCTAATCCTAACCCGTACCCCAAACCGAGCCCTAACCCTAACACTAGCCCTAACCCTAACCCTAACCCATACCCTACGCCCTACCCGAACCCCTCCCCGAACCCGTACCCTAAGCCATACCCTAAACCTCACCCTAACCCTAACCCTAACCCTAAGCTACCCTTGACTGCTTCTGCCTCCAATAGATTTCCTAAGCACTAGTGTTTTAAGGAACAGGTTAAAAAGAGAATCCTAAAGTGATTTCTTTTTTTTTTTTTTTTTTTTTTTTTTTTTTTTTTTTTTTTTTTTTTTTTTTTTATAGAAGTCCCTGCAACCATTTTTTTTTTTTTATAGCTACTTTATTTATTTATTTCTTTATTTTTGGCTGTGTTGGGTCTTCGGTTCGTGCGAGGGCTTTCTCTAGTTACGGCAAGTGGGGGCCACTCTTCATCGCGGTGCAGGGACCGCTCTTCATCGCGGTGCGCGGGCCTTTCACTATCGCGGCCCCTCCCGTTGCGGGGCACAGGCTCCAGACGCGCAGGCTCAGTAGTTGTGGCTCGCGGGCCCAGTTGCTCCGCGGCATGTGGGATCTTCCCAGACCAGGGCTCGAACCCGCGTCCCCTGCATTGGCAGGCAGATTCTCAACCACTGCGCCACCAGGGAAGCCCCTAAAGTGATTTCTTGATAATGGGTGTGTTCCTTATCTTCTCCTAGTGTCTAAACACTTCTCCATGGCTGGATCCCCAAATAATATTCCTTTACGTGCTAAGGGGTATCTAGAGAGTGGGATAGGTTTAATAACTAACCTCACCCTATCGCATACCCTAACCCTAACCCCTACCCTAACACTAACGCGTACCCTAATCCTAACCCGTACCCTAAACCGAGCCCTAACCCAAACACTAACCCTAACCCTAACCCTAACCCATAGCCTACGCCCTACCCGAACCCCTCCCCGAACCCGTACCCTAAGCCGTACCCTAACCCTCACCCTAACCCTACCCCTAACCCTAAGCTACCCTTGACTGCTTTTGCCTCCAACAGATTTCCTAAGCACTAGTGTTTTAACGAACAGGTTAAAAAGAGAATCCTAATGTGATTTCTTGATAATGGGTGTGTTCCTTATCTTCTCCTACTGTCTAAACTCTTCTCCATGGCTGGACCCCCAAATAATATTCCTTTACGTGCTAAGGGGTATCTAGAGAGTGGGATAGGTTTAATAACTACCCTCACCCTAACGCGTACCCTAACCCTAACCCCTACACTAACCCTAACGCGTACCCTAATCCTAACCCGTACCCTAAACCGAGCCCTAACCCTAACACTAGCCCTAACCCTAACCCTAACCCATACCCTACGCCCTACCCGAACCCGTACCCTAAGCCGTACCCTAACCCTCACCCTAACCCTAACCCTAACCCTAAGCTACCCTTGACTGCTTCTGCCTCCAATAGATTTCCTAAGCACTAGTGTTTTAAGGAACAGGTTAAAAAGAGAATCCTAATGTGATTTCTTGATAATGGGTGTCTTCCTTATCTTCTCCTAATGTCTAAACTCTTCTCCATGGCTGGACCCCCAAATAATATTCCTTTACGTGCTAAGGGGTATCTAGAGAGTGTGATAGGTTTAATAACTACCCCCACCCTAACGAGTACCCTAACCCTAACCCCTACCCTAACCCTAACGCGTACCCTAATCCTAACCCGTACCCTAAACCGAGCCCTAACCCTAACACTAACCCTAACCCTAACCCTAACCCTAACCCTAAACCATACCCTACGCCCTACCCGAACCCCTCCCCGAACCCGTACCCTAAGCCATACCCTAGCCCTCACCCTAACCCAAACCCTAACCCTAAGCTACCCTTGACTGCTTCTGCCTCCAATAGATTTCCTAAGCACTAGTGTTTTAAGGAACAGGTTAAAAAGAGAATCCTAATGTGATTTCGTGATAATGGGTGTGTTCCTTATCTTCTCCTAGTGTCTAAACTCTTCTCCATGGCTGGACCCCCAAATAATATTCCTTTACGTGCTAAGGGGTATCTAGAGAGTGGGATAGGTTTAATAACTACCCTCACCCTAATGCGTACCCTAACCCTAACCCCTACCCTAACCCTAACGCGTACCCTAATCCTAACCCATACCCTACGCCCTTCCCGAACCCGTCCCCGAAGCCGTACCCTAACCCTCACCCTAACCCTAACCCTAACCCTAAGCTACCCTTGACTGCTTCTGCCTCCAATAGATTTCCTCAGCACTAGTGTTTTAAGGAATAGGTTAAAAAGAGAATCCTAATGTGATTTCTTCATAATGCGTGTGATCTTTATCTTATCCTAGTGTCGAAACTCTTCTCCATGGCTGGACCCCAAAATAATATTCCTTTACGTGCTAAGGGGTATCTACAGAGTGGGATAGGTTTAATAACTACCCTAACCCTAATGCGTACCCTAACCCTAACCCCTACCCTAACACTAACGCATACACTAATCCTAAACCGTACCCTAAACCGAGCCCTAACCCTAACACTAACCCTAACCCTAACCCTAACCCATACCCTACGCCCTACCCGAACCCCTCACCTAACCCGTACCCTAAGCCGTACCCTAACCCTAACCCTAATGCTAAGCTACCCTTGACTGCTTCTGCCTGCAATAGATTTCCTAAACAGTAGTGTTTTAAAAAACAGGTTCAAAAGAGAATCCTAATGTGACTTCTTGATAATGGATGTGTTCCTTATCTTATCCTGGTGTCTAAACTCTTCTCCATGACTGGACCCCGAAATAATATTCTTTTACGTCCTAAGGGGTATCTAGAGAGTGCGATAGGTTTAATAACTACCCTCACCCTAACGCGTACCCTAACCCTAACCCCTACCATAACCCTAACGCATACCCTAATCCTAACCCATACCATAAACCGAGACCTAACCCTAACACTAACAATAACCCTAACCCTAACCCATACCCTACGCCGTACCCGAACCCCTTCCCGAACCCGTACCCTAAGCCGTACCCTAACCCTCACCCTAACCCTAACCCTAACCCTAAGCTACCCTTGACTGCTTCTGCCTCCAATAGATTTCCTAAGCACTAGTGTTTTAAGGAACAGGTTAAAAAGAGAATCCTAATGTGATTTCGTGATAATGGGTGTGTTCCTTATCTTCTCCTAGTGTCTAAACTCTTCTCCATGGCTGGACCCCCAAATAATATTCCTTTACGTGCTAAGGGGTATCTAGAGAGTGGGATAGGTTTAATAACTACCCTCACCCTAACGCGTACCCTAACCCTAACCGCTACCGTAACCCTAACGAGTACCCTAATCCTAACCCATACCCTAAACCGAGCCCTAACCCTAACACTAACCCAAACCCTAACCCTAACCCATACCCTACGCCCTACCCGAATCCCTCCCCGAACCCGTACCCTAAGCCGTACCCTAACCCTCACCCTAACCCTAACCCTAACCCTAAGCTACCCTTGAGTGCTTCTGCCTCCAATAGATTTCCTAACCACTAGTGTTTTAAGGAACAGTTTAAAAAGAGAATCATATTGTGATTTCTTGATAATGGGTGTGTTCCTTATCTTCTCCTAGTGTCTAAACCCTTCTCCATGGCTGGACCCCCAAATAATATTCCTTTACGTGCTAAGGGGTATCTAGAGAGTGGGATAGGTTTAATAACTACCCTCACCCTAAAGCGTAACCTAACCCTAACCGCTACCTTAACAATAACGCGTACCCTAATCCTAACCCGAACCCTTAACCGAGCCCTAACCCTAACACTAACCCTAACCCTAACTCTAACCCATACCCTACGCCCTATCCGAATCCCTCCCCGAACCCGTACCCTACGCCGTACCCTAACCCTCACCCTAACCCTAACCCTAACCCTAAGCTACCCTTGACGGCTTCTGCCTCCAATAGATTTCCTAAGCACTAGTGATTTAAGGAACAGGTTAAAAAGAGAATCCTAATGTGATTTCTTGATAATGGGTGTGTTCCTTATCTTCTCCTCTTGTCTAAACTCTTTTCCATGGCTGGACCACCAAATAATATTCCTTTACGTGCTAAGGGGTATCTAGAGAGTGTGATAGGTTTAATAACTACCCTCACCCTAACGTGTACCCTAACCCTAACCCCTACACTAACCCTAACGCGTACCCTAATCCTAACCCGTACCCCAAACCGAGCCCTAACCCTAACACTAGCCCTAACCCTAACCCTAACCCATACCCTACGCCCTACCCGAACCCCTCACCGAACCCGTACCCTAAGCCATACCCTAAACCTCACCCTAACCCTAACCCTAACCCTAAGCTACCCTTGACTGCTTCTGCCTCCAATAGATTTCCTAAGCACTAGTGTTTTAAGGAACAGGTTAAAAAGAGAATCCTAATGTGATTTCGTGATAATGGGTGTGTTCCTTATCTTCTCCTAGTGTCTAAACTCTTCTCCATGGCTGGACCCACAAATAATATTCCTTTACGTGCTAAGGGGTATCTAGAGAGTGGGATAGGTTTAATAACTAACCTCACCCTATCGCATACCCTAACCCTAACCCCTACCCTAACACTAACGCGTACCCTAATCCTAACCCGTACCCTAAACCGAGCCCTAACCCAAACACTAACCCTAACCCTAACCCTAACCCATAGCCTACGCCCTACCCGAACCCCTCCCCGAACCCATACCCTAAGCCGTACCCTAACCCTCACCCTAACCCTACCCCTAACCCTAAGCTACCCTTGACTGCTTCTGCCTCCAATAGATTTCCTAAGCACTAGTGTTTTAAGGAACAGGTTAAAAAGAGAATCCTAATGTGATTTCTTGATAATGGGTGTGTTCCTTATCTTCTCCTAGTGTCTAAACTCTTCTCCATGGCTGGACCCCCAAATAATATTCCTTTACGTGCTAAGGGGTATCTAGAGAGTGGGATAGGTTTAATAACTACCCTCACCCTAACGCGTACCCTAACCCTAACCCCTACACTAACCCTGACGCGTACCCTAATCCTAACCCGTACCCTAAACCGAGCCCTAACCCTAACACTAGCCCTAACCCTAACCCTAACCCATACCCTACGCCCTACCCGAACCCGTACCCTAAGCCGTACCCTAACCCTCACCCTAACCCTAACCCTAACCCTAAGCTACCCTTGAGTGCTTCTGCCTCCAATAGATTTCCTAACCACTAGTGTTTTAAGGAACAGTTTAAAAAGAGAATCATATTGTGATTTCTTGATAATGGGTGTGTTCCTTATCTTCTCCTAGTGTCTAAACCCTTCTCCATGGCTGGACCCCCAAATAATATTCCTTTACGTGCTAAGGGGTATCTAGAGAGTGGGATAGGTTTAATAACTCCCCTCACCCTAAAGCGTACCCTAACCCTAACCGCTACCTTAACAATAACGCGTACCCTAATCCTAACCCGAACCCTTAACCGAGCCCTAACCCTAAAACTAACCCTAACCCTAACTCTAACCCATACTCTACACCCTATCCGAATCCCTCCCCGAACCCGTACCCTAAGCCGTACCCTAACCCTCACCCTAACCCTAACCCTAACCCTAAGCTACCCTTGACGGCTTCTGCCTCCAATAGATTTCCTAAGCACTAGTGATTTAAGGAACAGGTTAAAAAGAGAATCCTAATGTGATTTCGTGATAATGGGTGTGTTCCTTATCTTCTCCTCGTGTCTAAACTCTTCTCCATGGCTGGACCCCCAAATAATATTCCTTTACGTGCTAAGGGGTATCTAGAGAGTGTGATAGGTTTAATAACTACCCTCACCCTAACGTGTACCCTAACCCTAACCCCTACACTAACGCTAACGCGTACCCTAATCCTAACCCGTACCCCAAACCGAGCCCTAACCCTAACACTAGCCCTAACCCTAACCCTAACCCATACCCTACGCCCTACCCGAACCCCTCCCCGAACCCGTACCCTAAGCCATACCCTAAACCTCACCCTAACCCTAACCCTAACCCTAAGCTACCCTTGACTGCTTCTGCCTCCAATAGATTTCCTAAGCACTAGTGTTTTAAGGAACAGGTTAAAAAGAGAATCCTAAAGTGATTTCTTGATAATGGGTGTGTTCCTTATCTTCTCCTAGTGTCTAAACACTTCTCCATGGCTGGATCCCCAAATAATATTCCTTTACGTGCTAAGGGGTATCTAGAGAGTGGGATAGGTTTAATAACTAACCTCACCCTATCGCATACCCTAACCCTAACCCCTACCCTAACACTAACGCGTACCCTAATCCTAACCCGTACCCTAAACCGAGCCCTAACCATAACACTAACCCTAACCCTAACCCTAACCCATAGCCTACGCCCTACCCGAACCCCTCCCCGAACCCGTACCCTAAGCCGTACCCTAACCCTCACCCTAACCCTACCCCTAACCCTAAGCTACCCTTGACTGCTTTTGCCTCCAACAGATTTCCTAAGCACTAGTGTTTTAACGAACAGGTTAAAAAGAGAATCCTAATGTGATTTCTTGATAATGGGTGTGTTCCTTATCTTCTCCTACTGTCTAAACTCTTCTCCATGGCTGGACCCCCAAATAATATTCCTTTACGTGCTAAGGGGTATCTAGAGAGTGGGATAGGTTTAATAACTACCCTCACCCTAACGCGTACCCTAACCCTAACCCCTACACTAACCCTAACGCGTACCCTAATCCTAACCCGTACCCTAAACCGAGCCCTAACCCTAACACTAGCCCTAACCCTAACCCTAACCCATACCCTACGCCCTACCCGAACCCGTACCCTAAGCCGTACCCTAACCCTCACCCTAACCCTAACCCTAACCCTAAGCTACCCTTGACTGCTTCTGCCTCCAATAGATTTCCTAAGCACTAGTGTTTTAAGGAACAGGTTAAAAAGAGAATCCTAATGTGATTTCTTGATAATGGGTGTCTTCCTTATCTTCTCCTAATGTCTAAACTCTTCTCCATGGCTGGACCCCCAAATAATATTCCTTTACGTGCTAAGGGGTATCTAGAGAGTGTGATAGGTTTAATAACTACCCCCACCCTAACGAGTACCCTAACCCTAACCCCTACCCTAACCCTAACGCGTACCCTAATCCTAACCCGTACCCTAAACCGAGCCCTAACCCTAACACTAACCCTAACCCTAACCCTAACCCATACCCTACGCCCTACCCGAACCCCTCCCCGAACCCGTGCCCTAAGCCGTAACCTAACCCTCACCCTAACCCTAACCCTAACCCTAAGCTACCCTTGACGGCTTCTGCCTCCAATAGATTTCCTAAGCACTAGTGTTTTAAGGAATATGTTAAAAAGAGAATCCTAATGTGATTTCTTGATAATGGGTGTGTTCCTTATCTTCTCCTCGTGTCTAAACTCTTCTCCATGGATGGACCCCCAAATAATATTCCTTTATGTGCTAAGGGGTATCTAGAGAGTGTGATAGGTTTAATAACTACCCTCACCCTATCGCGTACCCTAACCCTAGCACCTACCCTAACCCTAACGCGTACCCTAATCCTAACCCATACCCTACGCCCTTCCCGAACCCGTCCCCGAACCCGTACCCTAACCCTCACCCTAACCCTAACCCTAACCCTAAGCTACCCTTGACTGCTTCTGCCTCCAATAGATTTCCTCAGCACTAGTGTTTTAAGGAATAGGTTAAAAAGAGAATCCTAATGTGATTTCTTTATAATGGGTGTGATCTTTATCTTATCCTAGAGTCGAAACTCTTCTCCATGGCTGGACCCCAAAATAATATTCCTTTACGTGCTAAGGGGTATCTACAGAGTGGGATAGGTTTAATAACTACCCTAACCCTAATGCGTACCCTAACCCTAACCCCTACCCCAACACTAACGCATACACTAATCCTAAACCGTACCCTAAATCGAGCCCTAACCCTAACACTAACCCTAACCCTAACCCTAACCCATACCCTACGCCCTACCCGAACCCCTCACCTAACCCGTACCCTAAGCCGTACCCTAACCCTAACCCTAATGCTAAGCTACCCTTGACTGCTTCTGACTGCAATAGATTTCCTAAACAGTAGTGTTTTAAAAAACAGGTTCAAAAGAGAATCCTAATGTGACTTCTTGATAATGGGTGTGTTCCTTATCTTATCCTGGTGTCTAAACTCTTCTCCATGGCTGGACCCCCAAATAATATTCTTTTACGTCGTAAGGGGTATCTAGAGAGTGGGATAGGTTTAATAACTACCCTCACCCTAACGCGTACCCTAACCCTAACCCCTACCCTAACCCTAACGCATACCCTAATCCTAACCCATACCATAAACCGAGACCTAACCCTAACACTAACAATAACCCTAACCCTAACCCATACCCTACGCCGTACCCGAACCCCTTCCCGAACCCGTACCCTAAGCCGTACCCTAACCCTCACCCTAACCCTACCCCTAACCCTAAGCTACCCTTGACTGCTTCTGCCTCCAATAGATTTCCTAAGCACTAGTGTTTTAAGGAACAGGTTAAAAAGAGAATCCTAATGTGATTTCGTGATAATGGGTGTGTTCCTTATCTTCTCCTAGTGTCTAAACTCTTCTCCATGGCTGGACCCCCAAATAATATTCCTTTACGTGCTAAGGGGTATCTAGAGAGTGGGATAGGTTTAATAACTACCCTCACCCTAACGCGTAACCTAACCCTAACCGCTACCCTAACCCTAACGAGTACCCTAATCCTAACCCATACCCTAAACCGAGCCCTAACCCTAACACTAACCCTAACCCTCACCCTAACCCATACCCTACGCCCTACCCGAACCCCTCCCCGAACCCGTACCCTAAGCCGTACCCTAACCCTCACCCTAACCCTAACCCTAACCCTAAGCTACCCTTGACTGCTTCTGCCTCCAATAGATTTCCTAAGCACTAGTGTTTTAAGGAACAGGTTAAAAAGAGAATCCTAATGTGATTTCTTGATAATGGGTGTGTTCCTTATCTTCTCCTATTGTCTAAACTCTTCTCCATGGCTGGACCCCCAAATAATATTCCTTTACGTGCTAAGGGGTATCTAGAGAGTGTGATAGGTTTAATAACTACCCCCACCCTAACGCGTACCCTAACCCTAACCCCTACCCTAACCCTAACGCGTACCCTAATCCTAACCCGTACCCTAAACCGAGCCCTAACCCTAACACTAACCCTAACCCTAACCCTAACCCTAACCCTAAACCATACCCTACGCCCTACCCGAACCCCTCCCCGAACCCGTACCCTAAGCCATACCCTAGCCCTCACCCTAACCCAAACCCTAACCCTAAGCTACCCTTGACTGCTTCTGCCTCCAATAGATTTCCTAAGCACTAGTGTTTTAAGGAACAGGTTAAAAAGAGAATCCTAATGTGATTTCGTGATAATGGGTGTGTTCCTTATCTTCTCCTAGTGTCTAAACTCTTCTCCATGGCTGGACCCCCAAATAATATTCCTTTACGTGCTAAGGGGTATCTAGAGAGTGGGATAGGTTTAATAACTACCCTCACCCTAATGCGTACCCTAACCCTAACCCCTACCCTAACCCTAACGCGTACCCTAATCCTAACCCATACCCTACGCCCTTCCCGAACCCGTCCCCGAACCCGTACCCTAACCCTCACCCTAACCCTAACCCTAACCCTAAGCTACCCTTGACTGCTTCTGCCTCCAATAGATTTCCTCAGCACTAGTGTTTTAAGGAATAGGTTAAAAAGAGAATCCTAATGTGATTTCTTCATAATGCGTGTGATCTTTATCTTATCCTAGTGTCGAAACTCTTCTCCATGGCTGGACCCCAAAATAATATTCCTTTACGTGCTAAGGGGTATCTACAGAGTGGGATAGGTTTAATAACTACCCTAACCCTAATGCGTACCCTAACCCTAACCCCTACCCTAACACTAACGCATACACTAATCCTAAACCGTACCCTAAACCGAGCCCTAACCCTAACACTAACCCTAACCCTAACCCTAACCCATACCCTACGCCCTACCCGAACCCCTCACCTAACCCGTACCCTAAGCCGTACCCTAACCCTAACCCTAATGCTAAGCTACCCTTGACTGCTTCTGCCTGCAATAGATTTCCTAAACAGTAGTGTTTTAAAAAACAGGTTCAAAAGAGAATCCTAATGTGACTTCTTGATAATGGATGTGTTCCTTAACTTATCCTGGTGTCTAAACTCTTCTCCATGACTGGACCCCGAAATAATATTCTTTTACGTCCTAAGGGGTATCTAGAGAGTGCGATAGGTTTAATAACTACCCTCACCCTAACGCGTACCCTAACCCTAACCCCTACCATAACCCTAACGCATACCCTAATCCTAACCCATACCATAAACCGAGACCTAACCCTAACACTAACAATAACCCTAACCCTAACCCATACCCTACGCCGTACCCGAACCCCTTCCCGAACCCGTACCCTAAGCCGTACCCTAACCCTCACCCTAACCCTAAGCTACCCTTGAGTGCTTCTGCCTCCAATAGATTTCCTAACCACTAGTGTTTTAAGGAACAGTTTAAAAAGAGAATCATATTGTGATTTCTTGATAATGGGTGTGTTCCTTATCTTCTCCTAGTGTCTAAACCCTTCTCCATGGCTGGACCCCCAAATAATATTCCTTTACGTGCTAAGGGGTATCTAGAGAGTGGGATAGGTTTAATAACTACCCTCACCCTAAAGCGTAACCTAACCCTAACCGCTACCTTAACAATAACGCGTACCCTAATCCTAACCCGAACCCTTAACCGAGCCCTAACCCTAACACTAACCCTAACCCTAACTCTAACCCATACCCTACGCCCTATCCGAATCCCTCCCCGAACCCGTACCCTACGCCGTACCCTAACCCTCACCCTAACCCTAACCCTAACCCTAAGCTACCCTTGACGGCTTCTGCCTCCAATAGATTTCCTAAGCACTAGTGATTTAAGGAACAGGTTAAAAAGAGAATCCTAATGTGATTTCTTGATAATGGGTGTGTTCCTTATCTTCTCCTCTTGTCTAAACTCTTTTCCATGGCTGGACCACCAAATAATATTCCTTTACGTGCTAAGGGGTATCTAGAGAGTGTGATAGGTTTAATAACTACCCTCACCCTAACGTGTACCCTAACCCTAACCCCTACACTAACCCTAACGCGTACCCTAATCCTAACCCGTACCCCAAACCGAGCCCTAACCCTAACACTAGCCCTAACCCTAACCCTAACCCATACCCTACGCCCTCCCCGAACCCGTGCCCTAAGCCGTACCCTAACCCTCACCCTAACCCTAACCCTAACCCTAAGCTACCCTTGACTGCTTCTGCCTCCAATAGATTTCCTCAGCACTAGTGTTTTAAGGAATAGGTTAAAAAGAGAATCCTAATGTGATTTCTTCATAATGGGTGTGATCTTTATCTTATCCTAGTGTCGAAACTCTTCTCCATGGCTGGACCCCAAAATAATATTCCTTTACGTGCTAAGGGGTATCTACAGAGTGGGATAGGTTTAATAACTACCCTAACCCTAATGCGTACCCTAACCCTAACCCCTACCCTAACACTAACGCATACACTAATCCTAAACCGTACCCTAAACCGAGCCCTAACCCTAACACTAACCCTAACCCTAACCCTAACCCATACCCTACGCACTACCCGAACCCCTCACCTAACCCGTACCCTAAGCCGTACCCTAACCCTAACCCTAATGCTAAGCTACCCTTGACTGCTTCTGCCTGCAATAGATTTCCTAAACAGTAGTGTTTTAAAAAACAGGTTCAAAAGAGAATCCTAATGTGACTTCTTGATAATGGGTGTGTTCCTTATCTTATCCTGGTGTCTAAACTCTTCTCCATGGCTGGACCCCCAAATAATATTCTTTTACGTCCTAAGGGGTATCTAGAGAGTGGGATAGGTTTAATAACTACCCTCACCCTAACGCGTACGCTAACCCTAACCCCTACCCTAACCCTAACGCATACCCTAATCCTAACCCATACCATAAACCGAGACCTAACCCTAACACTAACAATAACCCTAACCCTAACCCATACCCTACGCCGTACCCGAACCCCTTCCCGAACCCGTACCCTAAGCCGTACCCTAACCCTCACCCTAACCCTAACCCTAACCGTAACGCGTACACTAACCCTAACACGTACCCTAATCCTAACCCGTACCCTAAGCCGAGCCCTAAACCTAACACTAACCCTAACCCTAACCCTAACCCATACCCTACGCCCTACCCGAACCCCTCCCCGAACCCGTGCCCTAAGCCGTACCCTAACCCTCACCCTAACCCTAACCCTAACCCTAAGCTACCCTTGACGGCTTCTGCCTCCAATAGATTTCCTAAGCAGTAGTGTTTTAAGGAACATGTTAAAAAGAGAATCCTAATGTGATTTCTTGATAATGGGTGTGTTCCTTATCTTCTCCTAGTGTCTAAACTCTTCTCCTTGGCTGGACCCCCAAATAATATTCCTTTACGTGCTAAGGGGTATCTAGAGAGTGTGATAGGTTTAATAACTACCCCCACCCTAACGCGTACCCTAACCCTAACCCCTACCCTAACCCTAACGCGTACCCTAATCCTAACCCGTACCCTAAACCGAGCCCTAACCCTAACACTAACCCTAACCCTAACCCTAACCCATACCCTACGCCCTACCCGAACCCCTCCCCGAACCCGTACCCTAAGCCATACCCTAACCCTCACCCTAACCCTAACCCTAACCCTAAGCTACCCTTGACTGCTTCTGCCTCCAATAGATTTCCTAAGCACTAGTGTTTTAAGGAACAGGTTAAAAAGAGAATCCTAATGTGATTTCTTGATAATGGATGTGTTCCTTATATTCTCCTCGTGTCTAAACTCTTCTCCAAGGCTGGACCCCCAAATAATATTCCTTTACGTGCTAAGGGGTATCTAGAGAGTGGGATAGGTTTAATAACTACCCCCACCCTAACGCGTACCCTAACCCTAACCCCTACCCTAACCCTAACGCGTACCCTAATCCTAACCCGTACCCTAAACCGAGCCCTAACCCTAACACTAACCCTAACCCTAACCCTAACCCATACCCTACGCCCTACCCGAACCCCTCCCTGAACCCGTACCCTAAGCCATACCCTAACCCTCACCCTAACCCTAACACTAACCCTAAGCTACCCTTGACTGCTTCTGCCTCCAAAAGATTTCCTAAGCACTAGTGTTTTAAGGAACAGGTTAAAAAGAGAATCCTAATGTGATTTCGTGATAATGGGTGTGTTCCTTATCTTCTCCTAGTGTCTAAACTCTTCTCCATGGCTGGAACCCCAATAATATTCCTGTACGTGCTAAGGGGTATCTAGAGAGTCGAATAGGTTTAATAACTACCCTCACCCTAACGCGTACACTAACCCTAACACGTACCCTAATCCTAACGCGTACCCTAAACCGAGCCCTAACCCTAACACTAACCCTAACCCTAACCCTAACCCATACCCTACGCCCTACCCGAACACCTCCCCGAACCAGTGCCCTAAGCCGTACCCTAAACCTCACCCTAACCCTAACCCTAACCCTAAGCTACCCTTGACGGCTTCTGCCTCCAATAGATTTCCTAAGCACTAGTGTTTTAAGGAACATGTTAAAAAGAGAATCCTAATGTGATTTCTTGATAATGGGTGTGTTCCTTATCTTCTCCTCGTGTCTAAACTCTTCTCCAAGGCTGGACCCCCAAATAATATTCCTTTACGTGCTAAGGGGTATCTGGAGAGTGTGATAGGTTTAATAACTACCCCCACCCTAACGCGTACCCTAACCCTAACCACTACCCTAACACTAACGCGTACTCTAATCCTAACCTGTACCCTAAACCGAACCCTAACCCTAACACTAACCCTAACCCTAACCCTTACCCATACCCTACGGCCTACCCGAACCCCTCCCCGAACCCGTACCCTAAGCCATACCCTAACCCTCACCCTAACCCTAACCCTAAGCTACCCTTGACTGCTTCTGCCTCCAATAGATTTCCTAAGCACTACTGTTTTAAGGAACAGGTTAAAAAGAGAATCCTAATGTGATTTCGTGATAATGGGTGTGTTCCTTATCTTCTCCTAGTGTCTAAACTCTTCTCCATGGCTGGACCCCCAATAATATTCCTGTACATGCTAAGGGGTATCTAGAGAGTGGGATAGGTTTAATAACTACCCTCACCCTAACGCGTACACTAACCCTAACGCGTACCCTAATCCTAACCCGTACCCTAAACCGAGCCCTAATCCTAACACTAACCCTAACCCTAACCCTAACCCATACCCTCCGCCCTACCCGAACCCCTCCCCGAACCCGTACCCTAAGCCATACCCTAGCCCTCACCCTAACCCAAACCCTAACCCTGAGCTACCCTTGACTGCTTCTGCCTCCAATAGATTTCCTAAGCACTAGTGTTTTAAGGAACAGGTTAAAAAGAGAATCATATTGTGATTTCTTGATAATGGGTGTGTTCCTTATCTTCTCCTAGTGTCTAAGCTCTTCTCCATGGCTGGACCCCCAAATAATATACCTTTACGTGCTAAGGGGTATCTAGAGAGTGTGATAGGTTTAATAACTACCCTCACCCTAACGCGTACCCTAACACTAACCCCTACCCTAACCCTAACGCGTACCATAATCCTAACCCATATCCTAAACCGAGCCCTAACCCTAACACTAACTCTAACCCTAACCCTAACCCATACCCTACGCCCTACCCGAACCCCTCCCCGAACCGGTACCCTAAGCCGTACCCTAACCCTCACCCTAACCCTAACCCTAACCCTAATCTACCCTTGACGGCTTCTGCCTCCAAAAGATTTCCTAAGCACTAGTGATTTAAGGAACAGGTTAAAAAGAGAATCCTAATGTGATTTATTGATAATGGGTGTGTTCCTTATCTTCTCCTCGTGTCTAAACTCTTCTCCATGGCTGGACCCCCAAATAATATTCCTTTACGTGCTAAGGGGTATCTAGAGAGTGGTATAGGTTTAATAACTACCCTCACCCTAACGCGTACCCTAACCCTAACCCCTACCCTAACCCTAACGCATACCCTAATCCTAACCCGTACCCTAAACCGAGCCCTAACCCTAACACTAGCCCTAACCCTAACCCTAACCCATACCCTACGCCCTACCCGAACCCCTCCCCGAAACCTTATCGTAAGCCGTACCCTAACCCTCACCCTAACCCTAACCCTAACCCTAAGCTACCCTTGAGTGCTTCTGCCTCCAATAGATTTCCTAACCACTAGTGTTTTAAGGAACAGTTTAAAAAGAGAATCATATTGTGATTTCTTGATAATGGGTGTGTTCCTTATCTTCTCTTAGTGTCTAAACCCTTCTCCATGGCTGGACCCCCAAATAATATTCCTTTACGTGCTAAGGGGTATCTAGAGAGTGGGATAGGTTTAATAACTACCCTCACCCTAAAGCGTACCCTAACCCTAACCGCTACCTTAACAATAACGCGTACCCTAATCCTAACCCGAACCCTTAACCGAGCCCTAACCCTAACACTAACCCTAACCCTAACTCTAACCCATACCCTACGCCCTATCCGAATCCCTCCCCGAACCCGTACCCTAAGCTGTACCCTAACCCTCACCTAACCCTAACCCTAACCCTAAGCTACCCTTGACGGCTTCTGCCTCCAATAGATTTCCTAAGCACTAGTGATTTAAGGAACAGGTTAAAAAGAGAATCCTAATGTGATTTCTTGATAATGGGTGTGTTCCTTATCTTCTCCTCTTGTCTAAATTCTTTTCCATGGCTGGACCCCCAAATAATATTCCTTTACGTGCTAAGGGGTATCTAGAGAGTGTGATAGGTTTAATAACTACTCTCACCCTAACGTGTACCCTAACCCTAACCCCTACACTAACCCTAACGCGTACCCTAATCCTAACCCGTACCCCAAACCGAGCCTAACCCTAAACACTAGCCCTAACCCTGAACCCTAACCCATACCCTACGCCCTACCCGAACACCTCCCCGAACCCGTACCCTAAGCTATACCCTAAACCTCACCCTAACCCTAACCCTAACCCTAAGCTACCCTTGACTGCTTCTGCCTCCAGTAGATTTCCTAAGGCACTAGTGTTTTAAGGAACAGGTTAAAAAGAGAATCCTAATGTGATTTCTTGATAATGGGTGTGTTCCTTATCTTCTCCTAGTGTCTAAACTCTTCTCCATGGCTGGACCCCCAAATAATATTCCTTTACGTGCTAAGGGGTATCTAGAGAGTGGGATAGGTTTAATAACTAACCTCACCCCTATCGCATACCCTAACCCTAACCCCTACCCTAACACCTAACGCGTACCCTAATCCTAACCCGTACCCTAAACCGAGCCCTAACCCTAACACTAACCCTAACCCTAACCCTAACCCATAGCCTACGCCCTACCCCGATCCCCTCCCCGAACCCGTACCCTAAGCCGTAACCCTAAACCCTCACCCCTAACCCTAACCCTAACCCTAAGCTACCCTTGACTGCTTCTGCCTCCAATAGATTTCCTAAGCACTAGTGTTTTAAGGAACAGGTTAAAAAGAGAATCCTAATGTGATTTCTTGATAATGGTGTGTTCCTTATCTTCTCCTAGTGTCTAAACTCTTCTCCATGGCTGGACCCCCAAATAATATTCCTTTACGTGCTAAGGGGTATCTAGAGAGTGGGATAGGTTTAATAACTACCCTCACCCTAACGCGTACCCTAACCCTAACCCCTACCCTAACCCTAACGCTTACCCTAATCCTAACCCGTACCCTAAACCGAGCCCTAACCCTAACACTAGCCCTAACCCTATCCCTAACCCATACCCTACGCCCTAACCCGAACCCCTTCCCGAACCCGTACCCTAAGCCGTACCCTAACCTCACCCTAACCCTAACCCTAACCCTAAGCTACCCTTGACTGCTTCTGCCTCCAATAGATTTCCTAAGCACTAGTGTTTTAAGGAACAGGTTAAAAAGAGAATCCTAATGTGATTTCTTGATAATGGGTGTGTTCCTTATCTTCTCCTAGTGTCTAAACTCTTCTCCTTGGCTGGACCCCCAAATAATATTCCTTTACGTGCTAAGGGGTATCTAGAGAGTGTGATAGGTTTAATAACTACCCCCCACCCTAACGCGTACCCTAACCCTAACCCCTACCCTAACCTAACGCGTACCCTAATCCTAACCCGTACCCTAAACCGAGCCCTAACCCTAACACTAACCCTAACCCTAACCCTAACCCATACCCTACGCCCTACCCGAACCCCTCCCCGAACCCGTACCCTAAGCCATACCCTAACCCTCACCCTAACCCTAAACCCCTAACCCTAAGCTACCCTTGACTGCTTCTGCCTCCAATAGATTTCCTAAGCACTAGTGTTTTAAGGAACAGGTAAATCCTAATGTGATTTCTTGATAATGGATGTGTTCCTTATATTCTCCTCGTGTCTAAACTCTTCTCCAAGGCTGGACCCCCAAATAATATTCCTTTACGTGCTAAGGGGTATCTAGAGAGTGGGATAGGTTTAATAACTACCCCCACCCTAACGCGTACCCTAACCCTAACCCCTACCCTAACCCTAACGCGTACCCTAATCCTAACCCGTACCCTAAACCGAGCCCTAACCCTAACACTAACCCTAACCCTAACCCTAACCCATACCCTACGCCCTACCCGAACCCCTCCCTGAACCCGTACCCTAAGCCATACCCTAACCCTCACCCTAACCCTAACACTAACCCTAAGCTACCCTTGACTGCTTCTGCCTCCAAAAGATTTCCTAAGCACTAGTGTTTTAAGGAACAGGTTAAAAAGAGAATCCTAATGTGATTTCGTGATAATGGGTGTGTTCCTTATCTTCTCCTAGTGTCTAAACTCTTCTCCATGGCTGGACCCCCAATAATATTCCTGTACGTGCTAAGGGGTATCTAGAGAGTCGAATAGGTTTAATAACTACCCTCACCCTAACGCGTACACTAACCCTAACACGTACCCTAATCCTAACCCGTACCCTAAACCGAGCCCTAACCCTAACACTAACCCTAACCCTAACCCTAACCCATACCCTACGCCCTACCCGAACACCTCCCCGAACCAGTGCCCTAAGCCGTACCCTAAACCTCACCCTAACCCTAACCCTAACCCTAAGCTACCCTTGACGGCTTCTGCCTCCAATAGATTTCCTAAGCACTAGTGTTTTAAGGAACATGTTAAAAAGAGAATCCTAATGTGATTTCTTGATAATGGGTGTGTTCCTTATCTTCTCCTCGTGTCTAAACTCTTCTCCATGGATGGACCCCCAAATAATATTCCTTTATGTGCTAAGGGGTATCTAGAGAGTGTGATAGGTTTAATAACTACCCTCACCCTATCGCGTACCCTAACCCTAACCCCTACCCTAACCCTAACGCGTACCCTAATCCTAACCCATACCCTAAACCGAGCCCTAATCCTAACACTAACCCTAACCCTAACCCTAACCCATACCCTACGCCCTACCCGAACCCCTCCCCGAACCCGTACCCTAAGCCGTACCCTAACCCTCACCCTAACCCTAACCCTAACCCTAAGCTACCCTTGACGGCTTCTGCCTCCAAAAGATTTCCTAAGCACTAGTGATTTAAGGAACAGGTTAAAAAGAGAATCCTAATGTGATTTATTGATAATGGTTGTGTTCCTTATCTTCTCCTCGTGTCTAAACTCTTCTCCATGGCTGGACCCCCAAATAATATTCCTTTACGTGCTAAGGGGTATCTAGAGAGTGGGATAGGTTTAATAACTACACCCACCCTAACGCGTACCCTAACCCTAACCCCTACCCTAACCCTAACGCGTACCCTAATCCTAACCCGTACCCTAAACCGAGCCCTAACCCTAACACTAACCCTAACGCTAATCCTAACCCATACCCTACGCCCTACCCGAAACCCTCCCCGAACCCGTACCCTAAGCCATACCATAACCCTCACCCTAACCCTAACCCTAACCCTAAGCTACCCTTGACTGCTTCTGCCTCCAATAGATTTCCTAAGCACTAGTGTTTTAAGGAACAGGTTAAAAAGAGAATCCTAATGTGATTTCTTGATAATGGGTGTGTTCCTTATCTTCTCCTATTGTCTAAACTCTTCTCCATGGCTGGACCCCCAAATAATATTCCTTTACGTGCTAACGGGTATCTAGAGAGTGGGATAGGTTTAATAACTAACCTGACCCTATCGCGTACCCTAACCCTAACACCTACCCTAACACTAACGCGTACCCTAATCCTAACCCGTACCCTAAACCGAGCCCTAACCCTAACACTAACCCTAACCCTAACCCTAACCCATACCCTACGCCCTACTCGAACCCCTCCCCGAACCCGTACCCTAAGCCATACCCTAACCCTCACCCTAACCCTAACCCTAACCCTAAGCTACCCTTGACTGCTTCTGCCTCCAATAGATTTCCTAACCACTAGTGTTTTAAGGAACAATTTAAAAAGAGAATCATATTGTGATTTCTTGATAATGGGTGTGTTCCTTATCTTCTCCTAGTGTCTAAACCCTTCTCCATGGCTGGACGCCCAAATAATATTCCTTTATGTGCTAAGGGTATCTAGAGAGTGGGATAGGTTTAGTAACTACCCTCACCCTAAAGCGTACCCTAACCCTAACCCCTACCCTAACACTAACGCGTACCCTAATCCTAACCCGTACCCTAAACCGAGCCCTAACCCTAACACTAACCCTAACCCTAACTCTAACCCATACCCTATGCCCTACCTGAACCCCTCCCCGAACCCGTACCCTAAGCCGTACCCTAACCCTCACCCTAACCCTAACCCTAACCCTAAGCTACCCTTGACTGCTTCTGCCTCCAATAGATTTCCTAAGCACTAGTGTTTTAAGGAACAGGTTAAAAAGAGAATCCTAATGTGATTTCTTGATAATGGGTTTGTTCCTTATATTCTCCTCGTGTCTAAACTCTTCTCCAAGGCTGGACCCCCAAATAATATTCCTTTACGTGCTAAGGGGTATCTGGAGAGTGTGATAGGTTTAATAACTACCCCCACCCTAACGCGTACCCTAACCCTAACCACTACCCTAACACTAACGCGTACCCTAATCCTAACCCGTACCCTAAACCGAACCCTAACCCTAACACTAACCCTAACCCTAACCCTTACCCATACCCTACGGCCTACCCGAACCCCTCCCCGAACCCGTACCCTAAGCCATACCCTAACCCTCACCCTAACCCTAACCCTAAGCTACCCTTGACTGCTTCTGCCTCCAATAGATTTCCTAAGCACTACTGTTTTAAGGAACAGGTTAAAAAGAGAATCCTAATGTGATTTCGTGATAATGGGTGTGTTCCTTATCTTCTCCTAGTGTCTAAACTCTTCTCCATGGCTGGACCCCCAATAATATTCCTGTACATGCTAAGGGGTATCTAGAGAGTGGGATAGGTTTAATAACTACCCTCACCCTAACGCGTACACTAACCCTAACGCGTACCCTAATCCTAACCCGTACCCTAAACCGAGCCCTAACCCTAACACTAACCCTAACCCTAACTCTAACCCATACCCTACGCCCTACCTGAACCCCTCCCCGAACCCGTACCCTAAGCCGTACCCTAACCCTCACCCTAACCCTAACCCTAACCCTAAGCTACCCTTGACTGCTTCTGCCTCCAATAGATTTCCTAAGCACTAGTGTTTTAAGGAACAGGTTAAAAAGAGAATCCTAATGTGATTTCTTGATAATGGGTGTGTTCCTTATATTCTCCTCGTGTCTAAACTCTTCTCCAAGGCTGGACCCCCAAATAATATTCCTTTACGTGCTAAGGGGTATCTGGAGAGTGTGATAGGTTTAATAACTACCCCCACCCTAACGCGTACCCTAACCCTAACCACTACCCTAACACTAACGCGTACTCTAATCCTAACCCGTACCCTAAACCGAACCCTAACCCTAACACTAACCCTAACCCTAACCCTTACCCATACCCTACGGCCTACCCGAACCCCTCCCCGAACCCGTACCCTAAGCCATACCCTAACCCTCACCCTAACCCTAACCCTAAGCTACCCTTGACTGCTTCTGCCTCCAATAGATTTCCTAAGCACTACTGTTTTAAGGAACAGGTTAAAAAGAGAATCCTAATGTGATTTCGTGATAATGGGTGTGTTCCTTATCTTCTCCTAGTGTCTAAACTCTTCTCCATGGCTGGACCCCCAATAATATTCCTGTACATGCTAAGGGGTATCTAGAGAGTGGGATAGGTTTAATAACTACCCTCACCCTAACGCGTACACTAACCCTAACGCGTACCCTAATCCTAACCCGTACCCTAAACCGAGCCCTAATCCTAACATTAACCCTAACCCTAACCCTAACCCATACCCTCCGCCCTACCCGAACCCCTCCCCGAACCCGTACCCTAAGCCATACCCTAGCCCTCACCCTAACCCAAACCCTAACCCTAAGCTACCCTTGACTGCTTCTGCCTCCAATAGATTTCCTAAGCACTAGTGTTTTAAGGAACAGGTTAAAAAGAGAATCCTAATGTGATTTCGTGATAATGGGTGTGTTCCTTATCTTCTCCTAGTGTCTAAACTCTTCTCCATGGCTGGACCCCCAAATAATATTCCTTTACGTGCTAAGGGGTATCTAGAGAGTGGGATAGGTTTAATAACTACCCTCACCCTAACGCGTACCCTAACACTAACCCCTACCCTAACCCTAACGCGTACCCTAATCCTAACCCATACCCTAAACCGAGCCCTAACCCTAACACTAACTCTAACCCTAACCCTAACCCATACCCTACGCCCTACCCGAACCCCTCCCCGAACCCGTACCCTAAGCCGTACCCTAACCCTCACCCTAACCCTAACCCTAACCCTAATCTACCCTTGACGGCTTCTGCCTCAAAAAGATTTCCTAAGCACTAGTGATTTAAGGAACAGGTTAAAAAGAGAATCCTAATGTGATTTATTGATAATGGGTGTGTTCCTTATCTTCTCCTCGTGTCTAAACTCTTCTCCATGGCTGGACCCCCAAATAATATTCCTTTACGTGCTAAGGGGTATCTAGAGAGTGGGATAGGTTTAATAACTACCCTCACCCTAACGCGTACCCTAACCCTAACCCCTACCCTAACCCTAACGCATACCCTAATCCTAACCCGTACCCTAAACCGAGCCCTAAACCTAACACTAGCCCTAACCCTAACCCTAACCCATACCCTACGCCCTACCCGAACCCCTTCCCGAACCCTTATCGTAAGCCGTACCCTAACCCTCACCCTAACCCTAACCCTAACCCTAAGCTACCCTTGAGTGCTTCTGCCTCCAATAGATTTCCTAACCACTAGTGTTTTAAGGAACAGTTTAAAAAGAGAATCATATTGTGATTTCTTGATAATGGGTGTGTTCCTTATCTTCTCCTAGTGTCTAAACCCTTCTCCATGGCTGGACCCCCAAATAATATTCCTTTACGTGCTAAGGGGTATCTAGAGAGTGGGATAGGTTTAATAACTACCCTCACCCTAAAGCGTACCCTAACCCTAACCGCTACCTTAACAATAACGCGTACCCTAATCCTAACCCGAACCCTTAACCGAGCCCTAACCCTAACACTAACCCTAACCCTAACTCTAACCCATACCCTACGCCCTATCCGAATCCCTCCCCGAACCCGTACCCTAAGCCGTACCCTAACCCTCACCCTAACCCTAACCCTAACCCTAAGCTACCCTTGACGGCTTCTGCCTCCAATAGATTTCCTAAGCACTAGTGATTTAAGGAACAGGTTAAAAAGAGAATCCTAATGTGATTTCTTGATAATGGGTGTGTTCCTTATCTTCTCCTCTTGTCTAAATTCTTTTCCATGGCTGGACCCCCAAATAATATTCCTTTACGTGCTAAGGGGTATCTAGAGAGTGTGATAGGTTTAATAACTACCCTCACCCTAACGTGTACCCTAACCCTAACCCCTACACTAACCCTAACGCGTACCCTAATCCTAACCCGTACCCCAAACCGAGCCCTAACCCTAACACTAGCCCTAACCCTAACCCTAACCCATACCCTACGCCCTACCCGAACCCCTCCCCGAACCCGTACCCTAAGCCATACCCTAAACCTCACCCTAACCCTAACCCTAACCCTAAGCTACCCTTGACTGCTTCTGCCTCCAATAGATTTCCTAAACACTAGTGTTTTAAGGAACAGGTTAAAAAGAGAATCCTAATGTGATTTCTTGATAATGGGTGTGTTCCTTATCTTCTCCTAGTGTCTAAACTCTTCTCCATGGCTGGACCCCCAAATAATATTCCTTTACGTGCTAAGGGTTATCTAGAGAATGGGATAGGTTTAATAACTACCCTCACCCTAACGCGTACCCTAACCCTAACCCCTACCCTAACCCTAACGCGTACCCTAATCCTAACCCGTACCCTAAACCGAGCCCTAACCCTAACACTAGCCCTAACCCTAACCCTAACCCATAGCCTACGCCCTACCCGAACCCCTCCCCGAACCCGTACCCTAAGCCGTACCCTAACCCTCACCCTAACCCTAACCCTAACCCTAAGCTACCCTTGACTGCTTCTGCCTCCAATAGATTTCCTAAGCACTAGTGTTTTAAGGAACAGGTTAAAAAGAGAATCCTAATGTGATTTCTTGATAATGGGTGTGTTCCTTATCTTCTCCTAGTGTCTAAACTCTTCTCCATGGCTGGACCCCCAAATAATATTCCTTTACGTGCTAAGGGGTATCTAGAGAGTGTGATAGGTTTAATAACTACCCCCACCCTAACGCGTACCCTAACCCTAACCCCTACCCTAACCCTAACGCGTACCCTAATCCTAACCCATACCCTAAACCGAGCCCTAACCCTAACACTAACCCTAACCCTAACCCTAACCCATACCCTACGCCCTACCCGAACCCCTCCCCGAACCCGTACCCTAAGCCGTACCCTAACCCTCACCCTAACCCTAACCCTAACCCTAAGCTACCCTTGACTGCTTCTGCCTCCAATAGATTTCCTAAGCACTAGTGTTTTAAGGAACAGGTTAAAAAGAGAATCCTAATGTGATTTCTTGATAATGGGTGTGTTCCTTATCTTCTCCTAGTGTCTAAACTCTTCTCCATGGCTGGACCCCCAAATAATATTCCTTTACGTGCTAAGGGGTATCTAGAGAGTGGGATAGGTTTAATAACTACCCCCACCCTAACGCGTACCCTAACCCTAACCCCTACCCTAACCCTAACGCGTACCCTAATCCTAACCCGTACCCTAAACCGAGCCCTAACCCTAACTCTAACCCTAACCCTAACCCTAACCCATACCCTACGCCCTACCCGAACCCCTCCCTGAACCCGTACCCTAAGCCATACGCTAACCCTCACCCTAACCCTAACACTAACCCTAAGCTACCCTTGACTGCTTCTGCCTCCAAAAGATTTCCTAAGCACTAGTGTTTTAAGGAACAGGTTAAAAAGAGAATCCTAATGTGATTTCGTGATAATGGGTGTGTTCCTTATCTTCTCCTAGTGTCTAAACTCTTCTCCATGGCTGGACCCCCAATAATATTCCTGTACGTGCTAAGGGGTATCTAGAGAGTCGAATAGGTTTAATAACTACCCTCACCCTAACGCGTACACTAACCCTAACACGTACCCTAATCCTAACCCGTACCCTAAACCGAGCCCTAACCCTAACACTAACCCTAACCCTAACCCTACCCGAACCCCTCCCTGAACCCGTACCCTAAGCCATACCCTAACCCTCACCCTAACCCTAACCCTAACCCTAAGCTACCCTTGACTGCTTCTGCCTCTAATAGATTTCCTAAGCACTAGTGTTTTAAGGAACAGGTTAAAAAGAGAATCCTAATGTGATTTCTTGATAATGGGTGTGTTCCTTATATTCTCCTCGTGTCTAAACTCTTCTCCAAGGCTGGACCCCCAAATAATATTCCTTTACGTGCTAAGGGGTATCTGGAGAGTGTGATAGGTTTAATAACTACCCCCACCCTAACGCGTACCCTAACCCTAACCACTACCCTAACACTAACGCGTACCCTAATCCTAACCCGTACCCTAAACCGAACCCTAACCCTAACACTAACCCTAACCCTAACCCTTACCCATACCCTACGCCCTACCCGAACCCCTCCCCGTACCCGTACCCTAAGCCATACCCTAACCCTCACCCTAACCCTAACCCTAAGCTACCCTTGACTGCTTCTGCCTCCAATAGATTTCCTAAGCACTACTGTTTTAAGGAACAGGTTAAAAAGAGAATCCTAATGTGATTTCGTGATAATGGGTGTGTTCCTTATCTTCTCCTAGTGTCTAAACTCTTCTCCATGGCTGGACCCCCAATAATATTCCTGTACATGCTAAGGGGTATCTAGAGAGTGGGATAGGTTTAATAACTACCCTCACCCTAACGCGTACACTAACCCTAACGCGTACCCTAATCCTAACCCGTACCCTAAACCGAGCCCTAACCCTAACACTAACCCTAACCCTAACCCTAACCCATACCCTACGCCCTACCCGAACCCCTCCCCGAACCCGTGCCCTAAGCCGTACCCTAACCCTCACCCTAAACCTAACTCTAACCCTAACCCTAAGCTACCCTTGACGGCTTCTGCCTCCAATAGATTTCCTAAGCACTAGTGTTTTAAGGAACATGTTAAAAAGAGAATCCTAATGTGATTTCTTGATAATTGGTGTGTTCCTTATCTTCTCCTCGTGTCTAAACTCTTCTCCATGGCTGGACCCCCAAATAATATTCCTTTACGTGCTAAGGGGTATCTAGAGAGTGGGATAGGTTTAATAACTAACCTCACCCTAACGCGTACCCTAACCCTAACACCTACCCTAACACTAACGCGTACCCTAAACCTAACCCGTACCCTAAACCGAGCCCTAACCCTAACACTAACCCTAACCCTAACCCTAACCCATACCCTACGCCCAACCGAACCCCTCCCCGAACCCGTACCATAAGCCATACCCTATCCCTCACCCTAACCCTAACCCTAACCCTAAGCTACCCTTGACTGCTTCTGCCTCCAATAGATTTCCTAAGCACTAGTGTTTTAAGGAACAGGTTAAAAAGAGAATCCTAATGTGATTTCTTGATAATGGGTGTGTTCCTTATCTTCTCTTCGTGTCTAAACACTTCTCCATGGCTGGACCCCCAAATAATATACCTTTACGTGCTAAGGGGTATCTAGAGAGTGTAATAGGTTTAATAACTACCCTCACCCTAACACGTATCCTAACCCTAACCCCTACCCTAACCCTAACGCGTTCCCTAATCCTAACCCGTACCCTAAACCGAGCCCTAACCCTAACACTAACCCTAACCCTAACCCTAACCCATACCCTACGCCCTACCCGAACCCCTCCCCGAACCCGTACCCTAAGCCATACCCTAGCCCTCACCCTAACCCTAACCCTAACCCTAAGCTACCCTTGACTGCTTCTGCCTCCAATAGATTTCCGAAGCACTAGTGTTTTAAGGAACAGGTTAAAAAGAGAATCCTAATGTGATTCCGTGATAATGGGTGTGTTCCTTATCTTCTCCTAGTGTCTAAACTCTTCTCCATGGCTGGACCCCCAAATAATATTCCTATACGTGCTAAGGGGTATCTAGAGAGTGGGATAGGTTTATTAACTACCCTCACCCTAACGCGTACCCTAACCCTAACCGCTACCCTAACCCTAGCGCGTACCCTAATCCTAACCCGTACCCTAAACCGAGCCCTAACCCTAACACTAACTCTAACCCTAACCCTAACCCATACCCTACGCCCTACCCGAACCCCTCCCTGAACCCGTACCCTAAACCGTACCCTAACCCTCACCCTAACCCTAACCCTAACCCTAAGCTACCCTTGACGGCTTCTGCCTCCAATAGATTTCCTAAGCACTAGTGTTTTAAGGAACAGGTTAAAAAGAGAATCCTAATGTGATTTCGTGATAATGGGTGTGTTCCTTATCTTCTCCTAGTGTCTAAACCCTTCTCCATGGCTGGACCCCCAAATAATATTCCTTTACGTGCTAAGGGGAATCTAGAGAGTGGGATAGGTTTAATAACTACCCTCACCCTAAAGCGTACCCCAACCCTAACCCCTACCCTAACACTAACGCGTACCCTAATCCTAACCCGAACCCTTAACCTAGCCCTAACCCTAACACTAACCCTAACCCTAACTCTAACCCATACCCTACGCCCTACCTGAACCCCTCCCCGAACCCGTACCCTAAGCCGTACCCTAACCCTCACCCTAACCCTAACCCTAACCCTAAGCTACCCTTGACGGCTTCTGCCTCCAATAGATTTCCTAAGCACTAGTGATTTAAGGAACAGGTTAAAAAGAGAATCCTAATGTGATTTCTTGATAATGGGTGTGTTCCTTATCTTCTCCTCGTTTCTAAACTCTTCTCCATGGCTGGACCCCCAAATAATATTCCTTTACGTGCTAAGGGCTATCTAGAGAGTGGGATAGGTTTAATAACTACCCTCACTCTAACGCGTATCCTAACCCTAACCCCTACCCTAACCCTAACGCATACCCTAATCCTAACCCGTACCCTAAACCGAGCCCTAACCCTAACACTAACCCTAACCCTAACCCTAACCCATACCCTACGCCCTACCCGAACCCCTCTCCGAACCCGTACCCTAAGCCGTACCCTAACCCTCACCCTAACCCTAAGCTACCCTTGACTGCTTCTGCCTCCAATAGATTTCCTAAGCACTAGTGTTTTAAGGAACATGTTAAAAAGAGAATCCTAATGTGATTTCTTGATAATGGGTGTGTTCCTTATATTCTCCTCGTGTCTAAACTCTTCTCCAAGGCTGGACCCCCAAATAATATTCCTTTACGTGCTAAGGGGTATCTAGAGAGTGTGATAGGTTTAATAACTACCCCCACCCTAACGCGTACCCTAACCCTAACCCCTACCCTAACACTAACGCGAACCCTAATCCTAACCCGTACCCTAAACCGAGCCCTAACCCTAACACTAACCCTAACCCTAACCCTAACCCATACCCTACACCCTACCCGAACCCCTCCCCGAACCCGTACCCTAAGCCATACCCTAACCCTCACCCTAACCCTAACCCTAACCCTAAGCTACCCTTGACTGCTTCTGCCTCCAATAGATTTCCTAAGCACTAGTGTTTTAAGGAACAGGTTAAAAAGAGAATCCTAATGTGATTTCGTGATAATGGGTGTGTTCCTTATCTTCTCCTAGTGTCTAAACTCTTCTCCATGGCTGGACCCCCAATAATATTCCTGTACGTGCTAAGGGGTATCTAGAGAGTGGGATAGGTTTAATAACTACCCTCACCCTAACGCGTACACTAACCCTAACGCGTACCCTAATCCTAACCCGTACCCTAAACCGAGCCCTAACCCTAACACTAACCCTAACCCTAACCCTAACCCATACCCTACGCCCTAGCCGAACCCCTCCCCGAAACCGTGCCCTAAGCCGTACCCTAACCCTCACCCTAAACCTAACCCTAACCCTAACCCTAAGCTACCCTTGACGGCTTCTGCCTCCAATAGATTTCCTAAGCACTAGTGTTTTAAGGAACATGTTAAAAAGAGAATTCTAATGTGATTTCTTGATAATGGGTGTGTTCCTTATCTTCTCCTCGTGTCTAAACTCTTCTCCATGGCTGGACCCCCAAATAATATTCCTTTATGTGCTAAGGGGTATCTAGAGAGTGTGATAGGTTTAATAACTACCCTCACCCTAACACGTACCCTAACCCTAACCCCTACCCTAACCCTAACGCGTACCCTAATCCTAACCCGTACCCTAAACCGAGCCCTAACCATAACACTAACCCTAACCCATACCCTACGCCCTACCCGAACCCCTCCCCGAACCCGTACCGTAAGCCATACCCTAGCCCTCACCCTAACCCTAACCCTAACCCTAAGCTACCCTTGACTGCTTCTGCCTCCAATAGATTTCCTAAGCACTAGTGTTTTAAGGAACAGGTTAAAAAGAGAATCCTAATGTGTTTTCGTGATAATGGGTGTGTTCCTTATCTTCTCCTAGTGTCTAAACTCTTCTCCATGGCTGGACCACCAAATAATATTCCTTTACGTGCTAAGGGGTATCTAGAGAGTGGGATAGGTTTAATAACTACCCTCACCCTAACGCGTACCCTAACCCTAACCCCTACCCTAACCCTAACGCGTACCCTAATCCTAACCCATACCCTAAACCGAGCCCTAACCCTAACACTAACTCTAACCCTAACCCTAACCCATACCCTACGCCCTACCCGAACCCCTCCCTGAACCCGTACCCTAAACCGTACCCTAACCCTCACCCTAACCCTAACCCTAACCCTAAGCTACCCTTGACGGCTTCTGCCTCCAATAGATTTCCTAAGCACTAGTGATTTAAGGAACAGGTTAAAAAGAGAATCCTAATGTGATTTCTTGATAATGGGTGTGTTCCTTATCTTCTCCTCGTGTCTAAACTCTTCTCCATGGCTGGACCCCCAAATAATATTCCTTTACCTGCTAAGGGGTATCTAGAGAGTGGGATAGGTTTAATAACTACCCTCACCCTAACGCGTACCCTAACCCTAACCCCTACCCTAACCCTAACGCATACCCTAATCCTAACCCGTACCCTAAACCGAGCCCTAACCCTAACACTAGCCCTAACCCTAACCCTAACCCATACCCTACGCCCTACCCGAACCCCTCCCCGAACCCGTATCGTAAGCCGTACCCTAACCCTCACCCTAACCCTAACCCTAACCCTAAGCTACCCTTGACGGCTTCTGCCTCCAATAGATTTCCTAAGCACTAGTGATTTAAGGAACAGGTTAAAAAGAGAATCCTAATGTGATTTCTTGATAATGGGTGTGTTCCTTATCTTCTCCTCGTGTCTAAACTCTTCTCCATGGCTGGAACCCCAAATAATATTCCTTTACGTGCTAAGGGGGATCTAGAGAGTGTGATTGGTTTAATAACTACCCCCACCCTAACGCGTATCCTAACCCTAACCCCTACCCTAACCCTAATGCGTACCCTAATCCTAACCCGTACCCTAAACCGAGCCCTAACCCTAACACTAACCCTAACCCTAACTCTAACCCATACCCTACGCCCTACCCGAACCCCTCCCCGAACCCGTACCCTAAGCCATACCCTAGCCCTCACCCTAACCCTAACCCTAACCCTAAGCTACCCTTGACTGCTTCTGCCTCCAATAGATTTCCGAAGCACTAGTGTTTTAAGGAACAGGTTAAAAAGAGAATCCTAATGTGATTCCGTGATAATGGGTGTGTTCCTTATCTTCTCCTAGTGTCTAAACTCTTCTCCATGGCTGGACCCCCAAATAATATTCCTATACGTGCTAAGGGGTATCTAGAGAGTGGGATAGGTTTATTAACTACCCTCACCCTAACGCGTACCCTAACCCTAACCGCTACCCTAACCCTAGCGCGTACCCTAATCCTAACCCGTACCCTAAACCGAGCCCTAACCCTAACACTAACTCTAACCCTAACCCTAACCCATACCCTACGCCCTACCCGAACCCCTCCCTGAACCCGTACCCTAAACCGTACCCTAACCCTCACCCTAACCCTAACCCTAACCCTAAGCTACCCTTGACGGCTTCTGCCTCCAATAGATTTCCTAAGCACTAGTGTTTTAAGGAACAGGTTAAAAAGAGAATCCTAATGTGATTTCGTGATAATGGGTGTGTTCCTTATCTTCTCCTAGTGTCTAAACCCTTCTCCATGGCTGGACCCCCAAATAATATTCCTTTACGTGCTAAGGGGAATCTAGAGAGTGGGATAGGTTTAATAACTACCCTCACCCTAAAGCGTACCCCAACCCTAACCCCTACCCTAACACTAACGCGTACCCTAATCCTAACCCGAACCCTTAACCTAGCCCTAACCCTAACACTAACCCTAACCCTAACTCTAACCCATACCCTACGCCCTACCTGAACCCCTCCCCGAACCCGTACCCTAAGCCGTACCCTAACCCTCACCCTAACCCTAACCCTAACCCTAAGCTACCCTTGACGGCTTCTGCCTCCAATAGATTTCCTAAGCACTAGTGATTTAAGGAACAGGTTAAAAAGAGAATCCTAATGTGATTTCTTGATAATGGGTGTGTTCCTTATCTTCTCCTCGTTTCTAAACTCTTCTCCATGGCTGGACCCCCAAATAATATTCCTTTACGTGCTAAGGGCTATCTAGAGAGTGGGATAGGTTTAATAACTACCCTCACTCTAACGCGTATCCTAACCCTAACCCCTACCCTAACCCTAACGCATACCCTAATCCTAACCCGTACCCTAAACCGAGCCCTAACCCTAACACTAACCCTAACCCTAACCCTAACCCATACCCTACGCCCTACCCGAACCCCTCTCCGAACCCGTACCCTAAGCCGTACCCTAACCCTCACCCTAACCCTAAGCTACCCTTGACTGCTTCTGCCTCCAATAGATTTCCTAAGCACTAGTGTTTTAAGGAACATGTTAAAAAGAGAATCCTAATGTGATTTCTTGATAATGGGTGTGTTCCTTATATTCTCCTCGTGTCTAAACTCTTCTCCAAGGCTGGACCCCCAAATAATATTCCTTTACGTGCTAAGGGGTATCTAGAGAGTGTGATAGGTTTAATAACTACCCCCACCCTAACGCGTACCCTAACCCTAACCCCTACCCTAACACTAACGCGAACCCTAATCCTAACCCGTACCCTAAACCGAGCCCTAACCCTAACACTAACCCTAACCCTAACCCTAACCCATACCCTACACCCTACCCGAACCCCTCCCCGAACCCGTACCCTAAGCCATACCCTAACCCTCACCCTAACCCTAACCCTAACCCTAAGCTACCCTTGACTGCTTCTGCCTCCAATAGATTTCCTAAGCACTAGTGTTTTAAGGAACAGGTTAAAAAGAGAATCCTAATGTGATTTCGTGATAATGGGTGTGTTCCTTATCTTCTCCTAGTGTCTAAACTCTTCTCCATGGCTGGACCCCCAATAATATTCCTGTACGTGCTAAGGGGTATCTAGAGAGTGGGATAGGTTTAATAACTACCCTCACCCTAACGCGTACACTAACCCTAACGCGTACCCTAATCCTAACCCGTACCCTAAACCGAGCCCTAACCCTAACACTAACCCTAACCCTAACCCTAACCCATACCCTACGCCCTAGCCGAACCCCTCCCCGAAACCGTGCCCTAAGCCGTACCCTAACCCTCACCCTAAACCTAACCCTAACCCTAACCCTAAGCTACCCTTGACGGCTTCTGCCTCCAATAGATTTCCTAAGCACTAGTGTTTTAAGGAACATGTTAAAAAGAGAATTCTAATGTGATTTCTTGATAATGGGTGTGTTCCTTATCTTCTCCTCGTGTCTAAACTCTTCTCCATGGCTGGACCCCCAAATAATATTCCTTTATGTGCTAAGGGGTATCTAGAGAGTGTGATAGGTTTAATAACTACCCTCACCCTAACACGTACCCTAACCCTAACCCCTACCCTAACCCTAACGCGTACCCTAATCCTAACCCGTACCCTAAACCGAGCCCTAACCATAACACTAACCCTAACCCATACCCTACGCCCTACCCGAACCCCTCCCCGAACCCGTACCGTAAGCCATACCCTAGCCCTCACCCTAACCCTAACCCTAACCCTAAGCTACCCTTGACTGCTTCTGCCTCCAATAGATTTCCTAAGCACTAGTGTTTTAAGGAACAGGTTAAAAAGAGAATCCTAATGTGTTTTCGTGATAATGGGTGTGTTCCTTATCTTCTCCTAGTGTCTAAACTCTTCTCCATGGCTGGACCACCAAATAATATTCCTTTACGTGCTAAGGGGTATCTAGAGAGTGGGATAGGTTTAATAACTACCCTCACCCTAACGCGTACCCTAACCCTAACCCCTACCCTAACCCTAACGCGTACCCTAATCCTAACCCATACCCTAAACCGAGCCCTAACCCTAACACTAACTCTAACCCTAACCCTAACCCATACCCTACGCCCTACCCGAACCCCTCCCTGAACCCGTACCCTAAACCGTACCCTAACCCTCACCCTAACCCTAACCCTAACCCTAAGCTACCCTTGACGGCTTCTGCCTCCAATAGATTTCCTAAGCACTAGTGATTTAAGGAACAGGTTAAAAAGAGAATCCTAATGTGATTTCTTGATAATGGGTGTGTTCCTTATCTTCTCCTCGTGTCTAAACTCTTCTCCATGGCTGGACCCCCAAATAATATTCCTTTACCTGCTAAGGGGTATCTAGAGAGTGGGATAGGTTTAATAACTACCCTCACCCTAACGCGTACCCTAACCCTAACCCCTACCCTAACCCTAACGCATACCCTAATCCTAACCCGTACCCTAAACCGAGCCCTAACCCTAACACTAGCCCTAACCCTAACCCTAACCCATACCCTACGCCCTACCCGAACCCCTCCCCGAACCCGTATCGTAAGCCGTACCCTAACCCTCACCCTAACCCTAACCCTAACCCTAAGCTACCCTTGACGGCTTCTGCCTCCAATAGATTTCCTAAGCACTAGTGATTTAAGGAACAGGTTAAAAAGAGAATCCTAATGTGATTTCTTGATAATGGGTGTGTTCCTTATCTTCTCCTCGTGTCTAAACTCTTCTCCATGGCTGGAACCCCAAATAATATTCCTTTACGTGCTAAGGGGGATCTAGAGAGTGTGATTGGTTTAATAACTACCCCCACCCTAACGCGTATCCTAACCCTAACCCCTACCCTAACCCTAATGCGTACCCTAATCCTAACCCGTACCCTAAACCGAGCCCTAACCCTAACACTAACCCTAACCCTAACTCTAACCCATACCCTACGCCCTACCTGAACCCCTCCCCGAACCCGTACCCTAAGCCGTACCCTAACCCTCACCCTAACCCTAACCCTAACCCTAAGCTACCCTTGACGGCTTCTGCCTCCAATAGATTTCCTAAGCACTAGTGTTTTAAGGAACAGGTTAAAAAGAGAATCCTAATGTGATTTCGTGATAATGGGTGTGTTCCTTATCTTCTCCTCGTGTCTAAACTCTTCTCCATGGCTGGACCCCCCAATAATATTCCTGTACGTGCTAAGGGTATCTAGAGAGTGGGATAGGTTTAATAACTACCCTCACCCTAACGCGTACACTAACCCTAACGCGTACCCTAATCCTAACCCGTACCCTAAACCGAGCCCTAACCCTAACACTAACCCTAACCCTAACCCTAACCCATACCCTACGCCCTACCCGAACCCCTCCCCGAACCCGTGCCCTAAGCCGTACCCTAACCCTCACGTAAACCTAACCCTAACCCTAAACCTAAGCTACCCTTGACGGCTTCTGCCTCCAATAGATTTCCTAAGCACTAGTGTTTTAAGGAACATGTTAAAAAGAGAATCCTAATGTAATTTCTTGATAATGGGTGTGTTCCTTATCTTCTCCTCGTGTCTAAACTCTTCTCCATGGCTGGACCCCCAAATAATATTCCTTTATGTGCTAAGGGGTATCTAGAGAGTGTGATAGGTTTAATAACTACCCTCACCCTAACACGTACCCTAACCCTAACCCCTACCCTAACCCTAACGCGTACCCTAATCCTAACCCGTACCCTAAACCGAGCCCTAACCATAACACTAACCCTAACCCATACCCTACGCCCTACCCGCACCCCTCCCCGAACCCGTACCGTAAGCCATACCCTAGCCCTCACCCTAACCCTATCCCTAACCCTAAGCTACCCTTGACTGCTTCTGCCTCCAATAGATTTCCTAAGCACTAGTGTTTTAAGGAACAGGTTAAAAAGAGAATCCTAATGTGATTTCGTGATAATGGGTGTGTTCCTTATCTTCTCCTAGTGTCTAAACTCTTCTCCATGGCTGGAACCCCAATAATATTCCTGTACGTGCTAAGGTGTATCTAGAGAGTGGAATAGGTTTAATAACTACCCTCACCCTAACGCGTACCCTAACCCTAACCCCTACCCTAACCCTAACGCGTACCCTAATCCTAACCCATACCCTAAACCGAGCCCTAACCCTAACACTAACTCTAACCCTAACCCTAACCCATACCCTACGCCCTACCTGAACCCCTCCCTGAACCCGTACCCTAAACCGTACCCTAACCCTCACCCTAACCGTAACCCTAACCCTAAGCTACCCTTGACGGCTTCTGCCTCCAAAAGATTTCCTAAACACTAGTGATTTAAGGAACAGGTTAAAAAGAGAATCCTAGGGCTTCCCTGGTGGCGCAGTGGTTGAGGGTCTGCCTGCTAATGCAGGGGACACGGGTTCGAGCCTTGGTCTGGGAAGATCCCACATGCCACGGAGCGGCTGGGCCCGTGAGCCACAATTGCTGAGCCTGCGCGTCTGGAGCCTGTGCTCCGCAACAAGAGAGGCCGCCATAGTGAGAGGCCCGCGCACCGCGATGAGGAGTGGCCCCCACTTGCCACAACTAGAGAAAGCCCTCACACAGAAATGAAGACCAACACAGCCATAAATAAATAAATAAATAATTAAAAAAAAAAAAAAAAAAAAAAAAAAAAAAAAAAAAGAGAATCCTAATGTGATTTATTGATAATGGGTGTGTTCCTTATCTTCTCCTCGTGTCTAAACTCTTCTCCATGGCTGGACCCCCAAATAATATTCCTTTACGTGCTAAGGGGTATCTAGAGAGTGGGATAGGTTTAATAACTACCCTCACCCTAACGCGTACCCTAACCCTAACTCCTACCCTAACCCTAACGCATACCCTAATCCTAACCCGTACCCTAAACCGAGCCCTAACCCTAACACTAGACCTAACCCTAACCCTAACCCATACCCTACGCCCTACCCGAACCCCTCCCCGAACCCTTATCGTAAGCCATACCCTAACCCTCACCCTAACCCTAACCCTAACCCTAAGCTACCCTTGACGGCTTCTGCCTCCAATAGATTTCCTAAGCACTAGTGTTTTAAGGAACTGGTTAAAAAGAGAATCCTAATGTGATTTCTTGATAATGGGTGTGTTCCTTATCTTCTCCTCGTGTCTAAACTCTTCTCCATGGCTGGACCGCCAAATAATATTCCTTCACGTGCTAAGGGGTATCTAGAGAGTGTGATAGGTTTAATAACTACCCCCACCCTAACGCGTACCCTAACCCTAACCCCTACCCTAACCCTAACGCGTACCCTAATCCTAACCCGTACCCTAAACCGAGCCCTAACCCTAACACTAACACTAACCCTAATCCTAACCCATACCCTACGCCCTACCCGAACCCCTCCCCGAACCCGTACCCTAAGCCATACCCTAACCCTCACCCTAACCCTAACCCTAACCCTAAGCTACCCTTGACTGCTTCTGCCTCCAATAGATTTCCTAAGCACTAGTGTTTTAAGGAACAGGTTAAAAAGAGAATCCTAATGTGATTTCTTGATAATGGGTGTGTTCCTTATATTCTCCTCGTGTCTAAACTCTTCCCCAAGGCTGGACCCCCAAATAATATTCCTTTACGTGATAAGGGGTATCTAGAGAGTGTGATAGGTTTAATAAATACCCCCACCCTAACGCGTACCCTAACCCTAACCCCTACCCTAACCCTAACGCGTACCCTAATCCTAACCCGTACCCTAAACCGAGCCCTAACCCTAACACTAACCCTAACCCTAACCCTAACCCATACCCTACGCCCTACCCGAACCCCTCCCCGAACCCGTACCCTAAGCCATACCCTAACCCTCACCCTAACCCTAACCCTAACCCTAAGCTACCCTTGACTGCTTCTGCCTCCAATAGATTTCCTAAGCACTAGTGTTTTAAGGAACAGGTTAAAAAGAGAATCCTAATGTTATTTCGTGATAATGGGTGTGTTCCTTATCTTCTCCTAGTGTCTAAACTCTTCTCCATGGTTGGACCCCCAAATAATATTCCTGTACGTGCTAAGGGGTATCTAGAGAGTGGGATAGGTTTAATAACTACCCTCACCCTAACGCGTACACTAACCCTAACGCGTACCCTAATCCTAACCCGTACCCTAAACCGAGCCCTAACCCTAACACTAACCCTAACCCTAACCCTAACCCATACCCTACGCCCTACCCGAACCCCTCCCCGAACCCGTGCCCTAAGCCGTACCCTAACCCTCACCCTAACCCTAACCCTAACCCTAAGCTACCCTTGACGGCTTCTGCCTCCAATAGATTTCCTAAGCACTAGTGTTTTAAGGAACATGTTAAAAAGAGAATCCTAATGTGATTTCTTGATAATGGGTGTGTTCCTTATCTTCTCCTCGTGTCTAAACTCTTCTCCATGGCTGGACCCCCAAATAATATTCCTTTATGTGCTAAGGGGTATCTAGAGAGTGTGATAGGTTTAATAACTACGCCCACCCTAACGCGTACCCTAACCCTAACCCCTACCCTAACCCTAACGCGTACCCTAATCCTAACCCGTACCCTAAACCGAGCCCTAACCCTAACACTAACCCTAACCCTAACCCTAACCCATACCCTACGCCCTACCCGAACCCCTCCCCGAACCCGTGCCCTAAGCCGTACCCTAACCCTCACCCTAACCCTAACCCTAACCCTAAGCTACCCTTGACTGCTTCTTCCTCCAATAGATTTCCTAAGCACTAGTGTTTTAAGGAACAGGTTAAAAAGAGAATCCTAATGTGATTTCGTGATAATGGGTGTGTTCCTTATCTTCTCCTAGGGTCTAAACTCTTCTCCATGGCTGGACCCCCAATAATATTCCTGTACGTGCTAAGGGGTATCTAGAGAGTGGGATAGGTTTAAAAACTAACCTCACCCTATCGCATACCCTAACCCTAACCCCTACCCTAACCCTAACGCGTACCCTAATCCTAACCCGTACCCTAAACCGAGCCCTAACCCTAACACTAACCCTAACCCTAACCCTAACCCATAGCCTACGCCCTACCCGAACCACTCCCCGAACCCGTACCCTAAGCCGTACCCTAACCCTCACCCTAACCCTAACCCTAACCCTAAGCTACCCTTGACGGCTTCTGCCTCCAATAGATTTCCTAAGCACTAGTGCTTTAAGGAACAGTTTAAAAAGAGAATCATATTGTGATTTCTTGATAATGGGTGTGTTCCTTATCTTCTCCTAGTGTCTAAACTCTTCTCCATGGCTGGACCCCCAATAATATTCCTGTACGTGCTAAGGTGTATCTAGAGAGTGGAATAGGTTTAATAACTACCCTCACCCTAACGCGAACACTAACCCTAACACGTACCCTAATCCTAACCCGTACCCTAAACCGAGCCCTAACCCTAACACTAACCCTAACCCTAACCCTAACCCATACCCTACGCCCTACCCGAACCCCTCCCCGAACCCGTGCCCTAAGCCGTACCCTAACCCTCACCCTCACCCTAACCCTAACCCTAAGCTACCCTTGACGGCTTCTGCCTCCAATAGATTTCCTAAGCACTAGTGATGTAAGGAACAGGTTAAAAAGAGAATCCTAATGTGATTTCTTGATAATGGGTGTGTTCCTTATCTTCTCCTCGTGTCTAAACTCTTCTCCATGGCTGGACCCCCAAATAATATTCCTTTACGTGCTAAGGGGTATCTAGAGAGTGGGATAGGTTTAATAACTACCCTCACCCTAACGCGTACCCTAACCCTAACCCCTACCCTAACACTAACGCATACCCTAATCCTAACCCATACCCTAAACCGAGCCCTAACCCTAACACTAGCCCTAACCCTAACCCTAACACATACCCTACGCCCTACCCGAACCCCTCCCCGAACCCGTACCCTAAGCCGTACCCTAAACCTCACCCTAACCCTAACCCTAACCCTAAGCTACCCTTGACTGCTTCTGCCTCCAATAGATTTCCTAAGCACTAGTGTTTTAAGGAACAGGTTAAAAAGAGAATCCTAATGTGATTTCTTGATAATGGGTGTGTTCCTTATCTTCTCCTAGTGTCTAAACTCTTCTCCATGGCTGGACCCCCAAATTATATTCCTTTACGTGCTAAGGGGTATCTAGAGAGTGGGATAGGTTTAATAACTACCCTCACCCTAACGCGTACCCTAACCCTAACCCCTACCCTAACCCTAACGCGTACCCTAATCCTAACCCATACCCTAAACCGAGCCCTAACCCTAACACTAACTCTAACCCTAACCCTAACCCATACCCTACGCCCTACCCGAACCCCTCCCTGAACCCGTACCCTAAACCGTACCCTAAACCTCACCCTAACCCTAACCCTAACCCTAAGCTACCCTTGACGGCTTCTGCCTCCAATAGATTTCCTAAGCACTAGTGATTTAAGGAACAGGTTAAAAAGAGAATCCTAATGTGATTTCTTGATAATGGGTGTGTTCCTTATCTTCTCCTCGTGTCTAAACTCTTCTCCATGGCTGGACCCCCAAATAATATTCCTTTACCTGCTAAGGGGTATCTAGAGAGTGGGATAGGTTTAATAACTACCCTCACCCTAACGCGTACCCTAACCCTAACCCCTACCCTAACCCTAACGCATACCCTAATCCTAACCCGTACCCTAAACCGAGCCCTAACCCTAACACTAGCCCTAACCCTAACCCTAACCCATACCCTACGCCCTACCCGAACCCCTCCCCGAACCCGTATCGTAAGCCGTACCCTAACCCTCACCCTAACCCTAACCCTAACCCTAAGCTACCCTTGACGGCTTCTGCCTCCAATAGATTTCCTAAGCACTAGTGATTTAAGGAACAGGTTAAAAAGAGAATCCTAATGTGATTTCTTGATAATGGGTGTGTTCCTTATCTTCTCCTCGTGTCTAAACTCTTCTCCATGGCTGGAACCCCAAATAATATTCCTTTACGTGCTAAGGGGGATCTAGAGAGTGTGATTGGTTTAATAACTACCCCCACCCTAACGCGTATCCTAACCCTAACCCCTACCCTAACCCTAATGCGTACCCTAATCCTAACCCGTACCCTAAACCGAGCCCTAACCCTAACACTAACCCTAACCCTAACTCTAACCCATACCCTACGCCCTACCCGAACCCCTCCCCGAACCCGTACCCTAAGCCATACCCTAGCCCTCACCCTAACCCTAACCCTAACCCTAAGCTACCCTTGACTGCTTCTGCCTCCAATAGATTTCCGAAGCACTAGTGTTTTAAGGAACAGGTTAAAAAGAGAATCCTAATGTGATTCCGTGATAATGGGTGTGTTCCTTATCTTCTCCTAGTGTCTAAACTCTTCTCCATGGCTGGACCCCCAAATAATATTCCTATACGTGCTAAGGGGTATCTAGAGAGTGGGATAGGTTTATTAACTACCCTCACCCTAACGCGTACCCTAACCCTAACCGCTACCCTAACCCTAGCGCGTACCCTAATCCTAACCCGTACCCTAAACCGAGCCCTAACCCTAACACTAACTCTAACCCTAACCCTAACCCATACCCTACGCCCTACCCGAACCCCTCCCTGAACCCGTACCCTAAACCGTACCCTAACCCTCACCCTAACCCTAACCCTAACCCTAAGCTACCCTTGACGGCTTCTGCCTCCAATAGATTTCCTAAGCACTAGTGTTTTAAGGAACAGGTTAAAAAGAGAATCCTAATGTGATTTCGTGATAATGGGTGTGTTCCTTATCTTCTCCTAGTGTCTAAACCCTTCTCCATGGCTGGACCCCCAAATAATATTCCTTTACGTGCTAAGGGGAATCTAGAGAGTGGGATAGGTTTAATAACTACCCTCACCCTAAAGCGTACCCCAACCCTAACCCCTACCCTAACACTAACGCGTACCCTAATCCTAACCCGAACCCTTAACCTAGCCCTAACCCTAACACTAACCCTAACCCTAACTCTAACCCATACCCTACGCCCTACCTGAACCCCTCCCCGAACCCGTACCCTAAGCCGTACCCTAACCCTCACCCTAACCCTAACCCTAACCCTAAGCTACCCTTGACGGCTTCTGCCTCCAATAGATTTCCTAAGCACTAGTGATTTAAGGAACAGGTTAAAAAGAGAATCCTAATGTGATTTCTTGATAATGGGTGTGTTCCTTATCTTCTCCTCGTTTCTAAACTCTTCTCCATGGCTGGACCCCCAAATAATATTCCTTTACGTGCTAAGGGCTATCTAGAGAGTGGGATAGGTTTAATAACTACCCTCACTCTAACGCGTATCCTAACCCTAACCCCTACCCTAACCCTAACGCATACCCTAATCCTAACCCGTACCCTAAACCGAGCCCTAACCCTAACACTAACCCTAACCCTAACCCTAACCCATACCCTACGCCCTACCCGAACCCCTCTCCGAACCCGTACCCTAAGCCGTACCCTAACCCTCACCCTAACCCTAAGCTACCCTTGACTGCTTCTGCCTCCAATAGATTTCCTAAGCACTAGTGTTTTAAGGAACATGTTAAAAAGAGAATCCTAATGTGATTTCTTGATAATGGGTGTGTTCCTTATATTCTCCTCGTGTCTAAACTCTTCTCCAAGGCTGGACCCCCAAATAATATACCTTTACGTGCTAAGGGGTATCTAGAGAGTGTGATAGGTTTAATAACTACCCCCACCCTAACGCGTACCCTAACCCTAACCCCTACCCTAACACTAACGCGAACCCTAATCCTAACCCGTACCCTAAACCGAGCCCTAACCCTAACACTAACCCTAACCCTAACCCTAACCCATACCCTACACCCTACCCGAACCCCTCCCCGAACCCGTACCCTAAGCCATACCCTAACCCTCACCCTAACCCTAACCCTAACCCTAAGCTACCCTTGACTGCTTCTGCCTCCAATAGATTTCCTAAGCACTAGTGTTTTAAGGAACAGGTTAAAAAGAGAATCCTAATGTGATTTCGTGATAATGGGTGTGTTCCTTATCTTCTCCTAGTGTCTAAACTCTTCTCCATGGCTGGACCCCCAATAATATTCCTGTACGTGCTAAGGGGTATCTAGAGAGTGGGATAGGTTTAATAACTACCCTCACCCTAACGCGTACACTAACCCTAACGCGTACCCTAATCCTAACCCGTACCCTAAACCGAGCCCTAACCCTAACACTAACCCTAACCCTAACCCTAACCCATACCCTACGCCCTAGCCGAACCCCTCCCCGAAACCGTGCCCTAAGCCGTACCCTAACCCTCACCCTAAACCTAACCCTAACCCTAACCCTAAGCTACCCTTGACGGCTTCTGCCTCCAATAGATTTCCTAAGCACTAGTGTTTTAAGGAACATGTTAAAAAGAGAATTCTAATGTGATTTCTTGATAATGGGTGTGTTCCTTATCTTCTCCTCGTGTCTAAACTCTTCTCCATGGCTGGACCCCCAAATAATATTCCTTTATGTGCTAAGGGGTATCTAGAGAGTGTGATAGGTTTAATAACTACCCTCACCCTAACACGTACCCTAACCCTAACCCCTACCCTAACCCTAACGCGTACCCTAATCCTAACCCGTACCCTAAACCGAGCCCTAACCATAACACTAACCCTAACCCATACCCTACGCCCTACCCGAACCCCTCCCCGAACCCGTACCGTAAGCCATACCCTAGCCCTCACCCTAACCCTAACCCTAACCCTAAGCTACCCTTGACTGCTTCTGCCTCCAATAGATTTCCTAAGCACTAGTGTTTTAAGGAACAGGTTAAAAAGAGAATCCTAATGTGTTTTCGTGATAATGGGTGTGTTCCTTATCTTCTCCTAGTGTCTAAACTCTTCTCCATGGCTGGACCACCAAATAATATTCCTTTACGTGCTAAGGGGTATCTAGAGAGTGGGATAGGTTTAATAACTACCCTCACCCTAACGCGTACCCTAACCCTAACCCCTACCCTAACCCTAACGCGTACCCTAATCCTAACCCATACCCTAAACCGAGCCCTAACCCTAACACTAACTCTAACCCTAACCCTAACCCATACCCTACGCCCTACCCGAACCCCTCCCTGAACCCGTACCCTAAACCGTACCCTAACCCTCACCCTAACCCTAACCCTAACCCTAAGCTACCCTTGACGGCTTCTGCCTCCAATAGATTTCCTAAGCACTAGTGATTTAAGGAACAGGTTAAAAAGAGAATCCTAATGTGATTTCTTGATAATGGGTGTGTTCCTTATCTTCTCCTCGTGTCTAAACTCTTCTCCATGGCTGGACCCCCAAATAATATTCCTTTACCTGCTAAGGGGTATCTAGAGAGTGGGATAGGTTTAATAACTACCCTCACCCTAACGCGTACCCTAACCCTAACCCCTACCCTAACCCTAACGCATACCCTAATCCTAACCCGTACCCTAAACCGAGCCCTAACCCTAACACTAGCCCTAACCCTAACCCTAACCCATACCCTACGCCCTACCCGAACCCCTCCCCGAACCCGTATCGTAAGCCGTACCCTAACCCTCACCCTAACCCTAACCCTAACCCTAAGCTACCCTTGACGGCTTCTGCCTCCAATAGATTTCCTAAGCACTAGTGATTTAAGGAACAGGTTAAAAAGAGAATCCTAATGTGATTTCTTGATAATGGGTGTGTTCCTTATCTTCTCCTCGTGTCTAAACTCTTCTCCATGGCTGGAACCCCAAATAATATTCCTTTACGTGCTAAGGGGGATCTAGAGAGTGTGATTGGTTTAATAACTACCCCCACCCTAACGCGTATCCTAACCCTAACCCCTACCCTAACCCTAATGCGTACCCTAATCCTAACCCGTACCCTAAACCGAGCCCTAACCCTAACACTAACCCTAACCCTAACTCTAACCCATACCCTACGCCCTACCTGAACCCCTCCCCGAACCCGTACCCTAAGCCGTACCCTAACCCTCACCCTAACCCTAACCCTAACCCTAAGCTACCCTTGACGGCTTCTGCCTCCAATAGATTTCCTAAGCACTAGTGTTTTAAGGAACAGGTTAAAAAGAGAATCCTAATGTGATTTCGTGATAATGGGTGTGTTCCTTATCTTCTCCTCGTGTCTAAACTCTTCTCCATGGCTGGACCCCCAATAATATTCCTGTACGTGCTAAGGGGTATCTAGAGAGTGGGATAGGTTTAATAACTACCCTCACCCTAACGCGTACACTAACCCTAACGCGTACCCTAATCCTAACCCGTACCCTAAACCGAGCCCTAACCCTAACACTAACCCTAACCCTAACCCTAACCCATACCCTACGCCCTACCCGAACCCCTCCCCGAACCCGTGCCCTAAGCCGTACCCTAACCCTCACGTAAACCTAACCCTAACCCTAAACCTAAGCTACCCTTGACGGATTCTGCCTCCAATAGATTTCCTAAGCACTAGTGTTTTAAGGAACATGTTAAAAAGAGAATCCTAATGTAATTTCTTGATAATGGGTGTGTTCCTTATCTTCTCCTCGTGTCTAAACTCTTCTCCATGGCTGGACCCCCAAATAATATTCCTTTATGTGCTAAGGGGTATCTAGAGAGTGTGATAGGTTTAATAACTACCCTCACCCTAACACGTACCCTAACCCTAACCCCTACCCTAACCCTAACGCGTACCCTAATCCTAACCCGTACCTCCTAACCCGTACCCTAAACCGAGCCCTAACCCTAACACTAGCCCTAACCCTAACCCTAACCCATACCCTACGCCCTACCCGAACCCCTCCCCGAACCCGTACCCTAAGCTGTACCCTAACCCTCACCCTAACCCTAACCCTAACCCTAAGCTACCCTTGACTGCTTCTGCCTCCAATAGATTTCCTAAGAACTACTGTTTTAAGGAACAGGTTAAAAAGAGAATCCTAATGTGATTTCTTGATAATGGGTGTGTTCCTTATCTTCTCCTCGTGTCTAAACTCTTCTCCATGGCTGGAACCCCAAATAATATTCCTTTACGTGCTAAGGGGTATCTAGAGAGTGTGATTGGTTTAATAACTACCCCCACCCTAACGCGTACCCTAACCCTAACCCCTACCCTAACCCTAATGCGTACCCTAATCCTAACCCGTACCCTAAACCGAGCCCTAACCCTAACACTAACCCTAACCTTAACTCTAACCCATACCCTACGCCCTACCTGAACCCCTCCCCGAACCCGTACCCTAAGCCGTACCCTAACCCTCACCCTAACCCTAACCCTAACCCTAAGCTACCCTTGACGGCTTCTGCCTCCAATAGATTTCCTAAGCACTAGTGTTTTAAGGAACAGGTTAAAAAGAGAATCCTAATGTGATTTCGTGATAATGGGTGTGTTCCTTATCTTCTCCTCGTGTCTAAACTCTTCTCCATGGCTGGACCCCCAATAATATTCCTGTACGTGCTAAGGGGTATCTAGAGAGTGGGATAGGTTTAATAACTACCCTCACCCTAACGCGTACACTAACCCTAACGCGTACCCTAATCCTAACCCGTACCCTAAACCGAGCCCTAACCCTAACACTAACCCTAACCCTAACCCTAACCCATACCCTACGCCCTACCCGAACCCCTCCCCGAACCCGTGCCCTAAGCCGTACCCTAACCCTCACCCTAAACCTAACCCTAACCCTAAACCTAAGCTACCCTTGACGGCTTCTGCCTCCAATAGATTTCCTAAGCACTAGTGTTTTAAGGAACATGTTAAAAAGAGAATCCTAATGTAATTTCTTGATAATGGGTGTGTTCCTTATCTTTTCCTCGTGTCTAAACTCTTCTCCATGGCTGGACCCCCAAATAATATTCCTTTATGTGCTAAGGGGTATCTAGAGAGTGTGATAGGTTTAATAACTACCCTCACCCTAACACGTACCCTAACCCTAACCCCTACCCTAACCCTAACGCGTACCCTAATCCTAACCCGTACCCTAAACCGAGCCCTAACCATAACACTAACCCTAACCCATACCCTACGCCCTACCCGCACCCCTCCCCGAACCCGTACCGTAAGCCATACCCTAGCCCTCACCCTAACCCTATCCCTAACCCTAAGCTACCCTTGACTGCTTCTGCCTCCAATAGATTTCCTAAGCACTAGTGTTTTAAGGAACAGGTTAAAAAGAGAATCCTAATGTGATTTCTTGATAATGGGTGTGTTCCTTATCTTCTCCTCGTGTCTAAACTCTTCTCCATGGCTGGACCCCCAAATAATATTCCTTTACGTGCTAAGGGGTATCTAGAGAGTGGGATAGGTTTAATAACTACCCTCACCCTAACGCGTACCCTAACCCTAACTCCTACCCTAACCCTAACGCATACCCTAATCCTAACCCGTACCCTAAACCGAGCCCTAACCCTAACACTAGACCTAACCCTAACCCTAACCCATACCCTACGCCCTACCCGAACCTCTCCCCGAACCCTTATCGTAAGCCGTACCCTAACCCTCACCCTAACCCTAACCCTAACCCTAAGCTACCCTTGACGGCTTCTGCCTCCAATAGATTTCCTAAGCACTAGTGTTTTAAGGAACTGGTTAAAAAGAGAATCCTAATGTGATTTCTTGATAATGGGTGTGTTCCTTATCTTCTCCTCGTGTCTAAACTCTTCTCCATGGCTGGACCGCCAAATAATATTCCTTTACGTGCTAAGGGGTATCTAGAGAGTGTGATAGGTTTAATAACTACCCCCACCCTAACGCGTACCCTAACCCTAACCCCTACCCTAACCCTAACGCGTACCCTAATCCTAACCCGTACCCTAAACCGAGCCCTAACCCTAACACTAACACTAACCCTAATCCTAACCCATACCCTACGCCCTACCCGAACCCCTCCCCGAACCCGTACCCTAAGCCATACCCTAACCCTCACCCTAACCCTAACCCTAACCCTAAGCTACCCTTGACTGCTTCTGCCTCCAATAGATTTCCTAAGCACTAGTGTTTTAAGGAACAGGTTAAAAAGAGAATCCTAATGTGATTTCTTGATAATGGGTGTGTTCCTTATATTCTCCTCGTGTCTAAACTCTTCTCCAAGGCTGGACCCCCAAATAATATTCCTTTACGTGATAAGGGGTATCTAGAGAGTGTGATAGGTTTAATAAATACCCCCACCCTAACGCGTACCCTAACCCTAACCCCTACCCTAACCCTAACGCGTACCCTAATCCTAACCCGTACCCTAAACCGAGCCCTAACCCTAACACTAACCCTAACCCTAACCCTAACCCATACCCTACGCCCTACCCGAACCCCTCCCCGAACCCGTACCCTAAGCCATACCCTAACCCTCACCCTAACCCTAACCCTAACCCTAAGCTACCCTTGACTGCTTCTGCCTCCAATAGATTTCCTAAGCACTAGTGTTTTAAGAAACAGGTTAAAAAGAGAATCCTAATGTGATTTCGTGATAATGGGTGTGTTCCTTATCTTCTCCTAGTGTCTAAACTCTTCTCCATGGCTGGACCCCCAAATAATATTCCTGTACGTGCTAAGGGGTATCTAGAGAGTGGGATAGGTTTAATAACTACCCTCACCCTAACGCGTACACTAACCCTAACGCGTACCCTAATCCTAACCCGTACCCTAAACCGAGCCCTAACCCTAACACTAACCCTAACCCTAACCCTAACCCATACCCTACGCCCTACCCGAACCCCTCCCCGAACCCGTGCCCTAAGCCGTACCCTAACCCTCACCCTAACCCTAACCCTAACCCTAAGCTACCCTTGACGGCTTCTGCCTCCAATAGATTTCCTAAGCACTAGTGTTTTAAGGAACATGTTAAAAAGAGAATCCTAATGTGATTTCTTGATAATGGGTGTGTTCCTTATCTTCTCCTCGTGTCTAAACTCTTCTCCATGGCTGGACCCCCAAATAATATTCCTTTATGTGCTAAGGGGTATCTAGAGAGTGTGATAGGTTTAATAACTACGCCCACCCTAACGCGTACCCTAACCCTAACCCCTACCCTAACCCTAACGCGTACCCTAATCCTAACCCGTACCCTAAACCGAGCCCTAACCCTAACACTAACCCTAACCCTAACCCTAACCCATACCCTACGCCCTACCCGAACACCTCCCCGAACCCGTGCCCTAAGCCGTACCCTAACCCTCACCCTAACCCTAACCCTAACCCTAAGCTACCCTTGACTGCTTCTTCCTCCAATAGATTTCCTAAGCACTAGTGTTTTAAGGAACAGGTTAAAAAGAGAATCCTAATGTGATTTCGTGATAATGGGTGTGTTCCTTATCTTCTCCTAGGGTCTAAACTCTTCTCCATGGCTGGACCCCCAATAATATTCCTGTACGTGTTAAGGGGTATCTAGAGAGTGGGATAGGTTTAAAAACTAACCTCACCCTATCGCATACCCTAACCCTAACCCCTACCCTAACCCTAACGCGTACCCTAATCCTAACCCGTACCCTAAACCGAGCCCTAACCCTAACACTAACCCTAACCCTAACCCTAACCCATAGCCTACGCCCTACCCGAACCACTCCCCGAACCCGTACCCTAAGCCGTACCCTAACCCTCACCCTAACCCTAACCCTAACCCTAAGCTACCCTTGACGGCTTCTGCCTCCAATAGATTTCCTAAGCACTAGTGTTTTAAAGAACAGTTTAAAAAGAGAATCATATTGTGATTTCTTGATAATGGGTGTGTTCCTTATCTTCTCCTAGTGTCTAAACTCTTCTCCATGGCTGGACCCCCAAATAATATTCCTTTACGTGCTAAGGGGTATCTAGAGAGTGGGATAGGTTTAAAAACTAACCTCACCCTAACGCGTACCCTAACCCTAACCCCTACCCTAACCCTAACGCGTACCCTAATCCTAACCCGTACCCTAAACCGAGCCCTAACCCTAACCCTAACCCATACCCTACGCCCTACCCGAACCCCTCCCCGAACCCGTACCCTAAGCCATACCCTAACCCTCACCCTAACCCTAACACTAACCCTAAGCTACCCTTGACTGCTTCTGCCTCCAATAGATTCCCTAAGCACTAGTGTTTTAAGGAACAGGTTAAAAAGAGAATCCTAATGTGATTTCGTGATAATGGGTGTGTTCCTTATCTTCTCCTAGTGTCTAAACTCTTCTCCATGGCTGGACCCCCAATAATATTCCTGTACGTGCTAAGGTGTATCTAGAGAGTGGAATAGGTTTAATAACTACCCTCACCCTAACGCGAACACTAACCCTAACACGTACCCTAATCCTAACCCGTACCCTAAACCGAGCCCTAACCCTAACACTAACCCTAACCCTAACCCTAACCCATACCCTACGCCCTACCCGAACCCCTCCCCGAACCCGTGCCCTAAGCCGTACCCTAACCCTCACCCTCACCCTAACCCTTACCCTAAGCTACCCTTGACGACTTCTGCCTCCAATAGATTTCCTAAGCACTAGTGATGTAAGGAACAGGTTAAAAAGAGAATCCTAATGTGATTTCTTGATAATGGGTGTGTTCCTTATCTTCTCCTCGTGTCTAAACTCTTCTCCATGGCTGGACCCCCAAATAATATTCCTTTACGTGCTAAGGGGTATCTAGAGAGTGGGATAGGTTTAATAACTACCCTCACCCTAACGCGTACCCTAACCCTAACCCCTACCCTAACACTAACGCATACCCTAATCGTAACCCATACCCTAAACCGAGCCCTAACCCTAACACTAGCCCTAACCCTAACCCTAACACATACCCTACGCCCTACCCGAACCCCTCCCCGAACCCGTACCCTAAGCCGTACCCTAAACCTCACCCTAACCCTAACCCTAACCCTAAGCTACCCTTGACTGCTTCTGCCTCCAATAGATTTCCTAAGCACTAGTGTTTTAAGGAACAGGTTAAAAAGAGAATCCTAATGTGATTTCTTGATAATGGGTGTGTTCCTTATCTTCTCCTAGTGTCTAAACTCTTCTCCATGGCTGGACCCCCAAATAATATTCCTTTACGTGCTAAGGGGTATCTAGAGAGTGGGATAGGTTTAATAACTAACCTCACCCTAACGCGTACCCTAACCCTAACCCTAACGCGTACCCTAATCCTAACCCGTACCCTAAACCGAGCCCTAACCCTAACACTAACCCTAACCCTAACCCTAACCCATACCCTACGCCCTACCCGAACCCCTCCCCGAACCCGTACCTTAAGCCATACCCTAAGCCTCACCCTAACCCTAACACTAACCCTAAGCTACCCTTGACTGCTTCTGCCTCCAATAGATTTCCTAAGCACTACTGTTTTAAGGAACAGGTTAAAAAGAGAATCCTAATGTGATTTCGTGATAATGGGTGTGTTCCTTATCTTCTCCTAGTGTCTAAACTCTTCTCCATGGCTGGACCCCCAATAATATTCCTGTACGTGCTAAGGTGTATCTAGAGAGTGGAATAGGTTTAATAACTACCCTCACCCTAACGCGAACACTAACCCTAACACGTACCCTAATCCTAACCCGTACCCTAAACCGAGCCCTAACCCTAACACTAACCCTAACCCTAACCCTAACCCATACCCTACGCCCTACCCGAACCCCTCCCCGAACCCGTGCCCTAAGCCGTACCCTAACCCTCACCCTCACCCTAACCCTAACCCTAAGCTACCCTTGACGGCTTCTGCCTCCAATAGATTTCCTAAGCACTAGTGTTTTAAGGAACATGTTAAAAAGAGAATCCTAATGTGATTTCTTGATAATGGGTGTGTTCCTTATCTTCTCCTCGTGTCTAAACTCTTCTCCATGGCTGGACCCCCAAATAATATTCCTTTATGTGCTAAGGGGTATCTAGAGAGTGTGATAGGTTCAATAACTACCCTCACCCTATCGCGTACCCTAACCCTAACCCCTACCCTAACCCTAACGTGTACCCTAATCCTAACCCGTACCCTAAACCGAGCCCTAACCCTAACACTAACTCTAACCCTAACCCTAATCCATACCTTACGCCCTACCCGAACCCCTCCCCGATCCCGTACCCTAAGCCATACCCTAGACCTCACCCTAACCCAAACCCTAACCCTAAGCTACCCTTGACTGCTTCTGCCTCCAATAGAATTCCTAAGCACTAGTGTTTTAAGGAACAGGTTAAAAAGAGAATCCTAATGTGATTTCGTGATAATGGGTGTGTTCCTTATCTTCTCCTAGTGTCTAAACTCTTCTCCATGGCTGGACTCCCAAATAATATTCCTTTACGTGCTAAGGGGTATCTAGAGAGTGGGATAGGTTTAATAACTACCCTCACCCTAACGCGTACCCTAACCCTAACCCCTACCCTAACCCTAACGCGTACCCTAATCCTAACCCATACCCTAAACCGAGCCCTAACCCTAACTCTAACCCTAACCCTAACCCATACCCTACGCCCTACCTGAACCCCTCCCTGAACCCGTACCCTAAACCGTACCCTAACCCTCACCCTAACCGTAACCCTAACCCTAAGCTACCCATGACGGCTTCTGCCTCCAAAAGATTTCCTAAGCACTAGTGATTTAAGGAACAGGTTAAAAAGAGAATCCTAATGTGATTTATTGATAATGGGTGTGTTCCTTATCTTCTCCTCGTGTCTAAACTCTTCTCCATGGCTGGACCCCCAAATAATATTCCTTTACGTGCTAAGGGGTATCTAGAGAGTGGGATAGGTTTAATAACTACCCTCACCCTAACGCGTACCCTAACCCTAACTCCTACCCTAACCCTAACGCATACCCTAATCCTAACCCGTACCCTAAACCGAGCCCTAACCCTAACACTAGACCTAACCCTAACCCTAACCCATACCCTACGCCCTACCCGAACGCCTCCCCGAACCCTTATCGTAAGCCGTACCCTAACCCTCACCCTAACCCTAACCCTAACCCTAAGCTACCCTTGACGGCTTCTGCCTCCAATAGATTTCCTAAGCACTAGTGTTTTAAGGAACTGGTTAAAAAGAGAATCCTAATGTGATTTCTTGATAATGGGTGTGTTCCTTATCTTCTCCTCGTGTCTAAACTCTTCTCCATGGCTGGACCCCCAAATAATATTCCTTTACGTGCTAAGGGGTATCTAGAGAGTGTGATAGGTTTAATAACTACCCCCACCCTAACGCGTACCCTAACCCTAACCCCTACCCTAACCCTAACGCGTACCCTAATCCTAACCCGTACCCTAAACCGAGCCCTAACCCTAACACTAACACTAACCCTAATCCTAACCCATACCCTACGCCCTACCCGAATCCCTCCCCGAACCCTTATCGTAAGCCGTACCCCTAACCCTCACCCTAACCCTAACCCTAACCCTAAGCTACCCTTGACGGCTTCTGCCTCCAATAGATTTCCTAAGCACTAGTGTTTTAAGGAACTGGTTAAAAAGAGAATCCTAATGTGATTTCTTGATAATGGGTGTGTTCCTTATCTTCTCCTCGTGTCTAAACTCTTCTCCATGGCTGGACCCCCAAATAATATTCCTTTACGTGCTAAGGGTATCTAGAGAGTGGGATAGGTTTAATAACTAACCTCACCCTATCGCGTACCCTAACCCTAACACCTACCCTAACACTAACGCGTACCCTAATCCTAACCCGTACACTAAACCGAGCCCTAACCCTAACACTAACCCTAACCCTAACCCTAACCCATACCCTACGCCCTACCCGAACCCCTCCCCGAACCCGTGCCCTAAGCCGTACCCTAACCCTCACCCTAACCCTAACCCTAACCCTAAGCTACCTTGACGGCTTCTGCCTCCAATAGATTTCCTAAGCACTAGTGTTTTAAGGAACATGTTAAAAAGAGAATCCTAATGTGATTTCTTGATAATGGGTGTGTTCCTTATCTTCTCCTCGTGTCTAAACTCTTCTCCATGGCTGGACCCCCAAATAATATTCCTTTATGTGCTAAGGGGTATCTAGAGAGTGTGATAGGTTTAATAACTACCCTCACCCTAACGCGTACCCTAACCCTAACCCCTACCCTAACCCTAACGCATACCCTAATCCTAACCCGTACCCTAAACCGAGCCCTAACCCTAACCCTAGCCCTAACCCTAACCCTAACCCATACCCTACGCCCTACCCAAACCCCTCCCCGAAACCGTACCCTAAGCCGTACCCTAACCCTCACCCTAACCCTAACCCTAACCCTAAGCTACCCTTGACTGCTTCTTCCTCCAATAGATTTCCTAAGCACTAGTGTTTTAAGGAACAGGTTAAAAAGAGAATCCTAATGTGATTTCGTGATAATGGGTGTGTTCCTTATCTTCTCCTAGTGTCTAAACTCTTCTCCATGGCTGGACCCCCAAATAATATTCCTTTACGTGCTAAGGGGTATCTAGAGAGTGGGATAGGTTTAATAACTAACCTCACCCTAACGCGTACCCTAACCCTAACACTACCCTAACCCTAACGCGTACCCTAATCCTAACCCGTACCCTAAACCGAGCCCTAACCCTAACACTAACCCTAACCCTAACCCTAACCCATACCCTACGCCCTACCCGAACCCCTCCCCGAACCCGAACCCTAAGCCATACCCTAACCCTCACCCTAAACTAACACTAACCCTAAGCTACCCTTGACTGCTTCTGCCTCCAATAGATTTCCTAAGCACTAGTGTTTTAAGGAACAGGTTAAAAAGAGAATCCTAATGTGATTTCGTGATAATGGGGTGTTCCTTATCTTCTCCTAGTGTCTAAACTCTTCTCCATGGCTGGACCCCCAATAATATTCCTGTACGTGCTAAGGTGTATCTAGAGAGTGGAATAGGTTTAATAACTACCCTCACCCTAACGCGAACACTAACCCTAACACGTACCCTAATCCTAACCCGTACCCTAAACCGAGCCCTAACCCTAACACTAACCCTAACCCTAACCCTAACCCATACCCTACGCCCTACCCGAACCCCTCCCCGAACCCGTGCCCTAAGCCGTACCCTAACCCTCACCCTCACCCTAACCCTAACCCTAAGCTACCCTTGACGGCTTCTGCCTCCAATAGATTTCCTAAGCACTAGTGTTTTAAGGAACATGTTAAAAAGAGAATCCTAATGTGATTTCTTGATAATGGGTGTGTTCCTTATCTTCTCCTCGTGTCTAAACTCTTCTCCATGGCTGGGACCCCCAAATAATATTCCTTTATGTGCTAAGGGGTATCTAGAGAGTGTCATAGGTTTAATAACTACCCTCACCCTATCGCGTACCCTAACCCTAACCCCTACCCTAACCCTAACGTTTACCCTAATCCTAACCCGTACCCTAACCGAGCCCTAACCCTAACACTAACCCTAACCCTAACCCTAACCCATACCTTACGCCCTACCCGAACCCCTCCCCGATCCCGTACCCTAAGCAATACCCTAGCCCTCACCCTAACCCAAACCCTAACCCTAAGCTACCCTTGACTGCTTCTGCCTCCAATAGATTTCCTAAGCACTAGTGTTTTAAGGAACAGGTTAAAAAGAGAATCCTAATGTGATTTCGTGATAATGGGTGTGTTCCTTATCTTCTCCTAGTGTCTAAACTCTTCTCCATGGCTGGACCCCCAAATGATATTCCTTTACGTGCTAAGGGGTATCTAGAGAGTGGGATAGGTTTAATAACTACCCTCACCCTAACGCGTACCCTAACCCTAACCCCTACCCTAACCCTAACGTGTACCCTAATCCTAACCCGTACCCTAAACCGAGCCCTAACCCTAATACTAACTCTAAACCTAACCCTAACCCATACCCTACGCCCTACCCGAACCCCTCCCTGAACCCGTACCCTAAACCGTACCCTAACCCTCACCCTAACCGTAACCCTAACCCTAAGCTACCCTTGACGGCTTCTGCCTCCAAAAGATTTCCTAAGCACTAGTGATTTAAGGAACAGGTTAAAAAGAGAATCCTAATGTGATTTATTGATAATGGGTGTGTTCCTTATCTTCTCCTCGTGTCTAAACTCTTCTCCATGGCTGGACCCCCAAGTAATATTCCTTTACGTGCTAAGGGGTATCTAGAGAGTGGGATAGGTTTAATAACTACCCTCACCCTAACGCGTACCCTAACCCTAACTCCTACCCTAACCCTAACGCATACCCTAATCCTAACCCGTACCCTAAACCGAGCCCTAACCCTAACACTAGACCTAACCCTAACCCTAACCCATACCCTACGCCCTACCCGAACCCCTCCCCGAACCCTTATCGTAAGCCGTACCCTAACCCTCACCCTAACCCTAACCCTAACCCTAAGCAACCCTTGACGGCTTCTGCCTCCAATAGATTTCCTAAGCACTAGTGTTTTAAGGAACTGGTTAAAAAGAGAATCCTAATGTGATTTCTTGATAATGGGTGTGTTCCTTATCTTCTCCTCGTGTCTAAACTCTTCTCCATGGCTGGACCCCCAAATAATATTCCTTTACGTGCTAAGGGTATCTAGAGAGTGGGATAGGTTTAATAACTAACCTCACCCTATCGTGTACCCTAACCCTAACACCTACCCTAACACTAACGCGTACCCTAATCCTAACCCGTACACTAAACCGAGCCCTAACCCTAACACTAACCCTAACCCTAACCCTAACCCATACCCTACGCCCTACCCGAACCCCTCCCCGAACCCGTGCCCTAAGCCGTACCCTAACCCTCACCCTAACCCTAACCCTAACCCTAAGCTACCCTTGACGGCTTCTGCCTCCAATAGATTTCCTAAGCACTAGTGTTTTAAGGAACATGTTAAAAAGAGAATCCTAATGTGATTTCTTGATAATGGGGTGTGTTCCTTATCTTCTCCTCGTGTCTAAACTCTTCTCCATGGCTGGACCCCCAAATAATATTCCTTTATGTGCTAAGGGGTATCTAGAGAGTGTGATAGGTTTAATAACTACCCTCACCCTAACGCGTACCCTAACCCTAACCCCTACCCTAACCCTAACGCATACACTAATCCTAACCCGTACCCTAAACCGAGCCCTAACCCTAACCCTAGCCCTAACCCTAACCCTAACCCATACCCTACGCCCTACCCAAACCCCTCCCCGAAACCGTACCCTAAGCCGTACCCTAACCCTCACCCTAACCCTAACCCTAACCCTAAGCTACCCTTGACTGCTTCTTCCTCCAATAGATTTCCTAAGCACTAGTGTTTTAAGGAACAGGTTAAAAAGAGAATCCTAATGTGATTTCGTGATAATGGGTGTGTTCTTTATCTTCTCCTAGGGTCTAAACTCTTCTCCATGGCTGGACCCCCAATAATATTCCTGTACGTGCTAAGGGGTATCTAGAGAGTGGGATAGGTTTAAAAACTAACCTCACCCTATCGCATACCCTAACCCTAACCCCTACCCTAACCCTAACGCGTACCCTAATACTAACCCGTACCCTAAACCGAGCCCTAACCCTAACACTAACCCTAACCCTAACCCATAGCCTACGCCCTACCCGAACCACTCCCCGAAACCGTACCCTAAGCCGTACCCTAACCCTCACCCTAACCCTAACCCTAACCCTAAGCTACCCTTGACGGCTTCTGCCTCCAATAGATTTCCTAAGCACTAGTGTTTTAAGGAACAGTTTAAAAAGAGAATCATATTGTGATTTCTTGATAATGGGTGTGTTCCTTATCTTCTCCTCGTGTCTAAACTCTTCTCCATGGCTGGACCCCCAAATAATATTCCTTTATGTGCTAAGGGGTATCTAGAGAGTGTGATAGGTTTAATAACTACCCTCACCCTAACGCGTACCCTAACCCTAACCCCTACCCTAACCCTAACGCATACGCTAATCCTAACCCGTACCCTAAAACGAGCCCTAACCCTAACCCTAGCCCTAACCCTAACCCTAACCCATACCCTACGCCCTACCCAAACCCCTCCCCGAAACCGTACCCTAAGCCGTACCCTAACCCTCACCCTAACCCTAACCCTAACCCTAAGCTACCCTTGACTGCTTCTTCCTCCAGTAGATTTCCTAAGCACTAGTGTTTTAAGGAACAGGTTAAAAAGAGAATCCTATGTGATTTCGTGATAATGGGTGTGTTCCTTATCTTCTCCTAGGGTCTAAACTCTTCTCCATGGCTGGACCCCCAATAATATTCCTGTACGTGCTAAGGGGTATCTAGAGAGTGGGATAGGTTTAAAAACTAACCTCACCCTATCGCATACCCTAACCCTAACCCCTACCCTAACCCTAACGCGTACCCTAATCCTAACCCGTACCCTAAACCGAGCCCTAACCCTAACACTAACCCTAACCCTAACCCTAACCCATAGCCTACGCCCTACCCGAACCACTCCCCGAACCCGTACCCTAAGCCGTACCCTAACCCTCACCCTAACCCTAACCCTAACCCTAAGCTACCCTTGACGGCTTCTGCCTCCAATAGATTTCCTAAGCACTAGTGTTTTAAGGAACAGTTTAAAAAGAGAATCATATTGTGATTTCTTGATAATGGGTGTGTTCCTTATCTTCTCCTCGTGTCTAAACTCTTCTCCATGGCTGGACGCCCAAATAATATTCCTTTATGTGCTAAGGGGTATCTAGAGAGTGTGATAGGTTTAATAACTACCCTCACCCTAACGCGTACCCTAACCCTAACCCCTACCCTAACCCTAACGCATACGCTAATCCTAACCCGTACCCTAAAACGAGCCCTAACCCTAACCCCTAGCCCTAACCCTAACCCTAACCCATACCCTACGCCCTACCCAAACCCCTCCCCGAAACCGTACCCTAAGCCGTACCCTAACCCTCACCCTAACCCTAACCCTAACCCTAAGCTACCCTTGACTGCTTCTTCCTCCAGTAGATTTCCTAAGCACTAGTGTTTTAAGGAACAGGTTAAAAAGAGAATCCTAATGTGATTTCGTGATAATGGGTGTGTTCCTTATCTTCTCCTAGGGTCTAAACTCTTCTCCATGGCTGGACCCCCAATAATATTCCTGTACGTGCTAAGGGGTATCTAGAGAGTGGGATAGGTTTAAAAACTAACCTCACCCTATCGCATACCCTAACCCTAACCCCTACCCTAACCCTAACGCGTACCCTAATCCTAACCCGTACCCTAAACCGAGCCCTAACCCTAACACTAACCCTAACCCTAACCCTAACCCATAGCCTACGCCCTACCCGAACCACTCCCCGAACCCGTACCCTAAGCCGTACCCTAACCCTCACCCTAACCCTAACCCTAACCCTAAGCTACCCTTGACGGCTTCTGCCTCCAATAGATTTCCTAAGCACTAGTGTTTTAAGGAACTGGTTAAAAAGAGAATCCTAATGTGATTTCTTGATAATGGGTGTGTTCCTTATCTTCTCCTCGTGTCTAAACTCTTCTCCATGGCTGGAACCCCAAATAATATTCCTTTACGTGCTAAGGGTATCTAGAGAGTGGGATAGGTTTAATAACTAACCTCACCCTATCGCGTACCCTAACCCTAACACCTACCCTAACACTAACGCGTACCCTAATCCTAACCCGTACACTAAACCGAGCCCTAACCCTAACACTAACCCTAACCCTAACCCTAACCCATACCCTACGCCCTACCCGAACCCCTCCCCGAACCCGTACCCTAAGCCATACCCTAACCCTCACCCTAACCCTAACCCTAACCCTAAGCTACCCTTGACTGCTTCTGCCTCCAATAGATTTCCTAAGCACTAGTGTTTTAAGGAACAGGTTAAAAAGAGAATCCTAATGTGATTTCTTTATAATGGGTGTGTTCCTTATATTCTCCTCGTGTCTAAACTCTTCTCCAAGGCTGGACCCCCCAAATAATATTCCTTTACGTGATAAGGGGTATCTAGAGAGTGTGATAGGTTTAATAAATACCCCCACCCTAACGCGTACCCTAACCCTAACCCCTACCCTAACCCTAACGCGTACCCTAATCCTAACCCGTAACCTAAACCGAGCCCTAACCCTAACACTAACCCTAACCCTAACCCTAACCCATACCCTACGCCCTACCCGAACCCCTCCCCGAACCCGTACCCTAAGCCATACCCTAACCCTCACCCTAACCCTAACCCTAACCCTAAGCTACCCTTGACTGCTTCTGCCTCCAATAGATTTCCTAAGCACTAGTGTTTTAAGGAACAGGTTAAAAAGAGAATCCTAATGTGATTTCGTGATAATGGGTGTGTTCCTTATCTTCTCCTAGTGTCTAAAACTCTTCTCCATGGCTGGAGCCCCAATAATATTCCTGTACGTGCTAAGGGGTATCTAGAGAGTGGGATAGGTTTAATAACTACCCTCACCCTAACGCGTACACTAACCCTAACGCGTACCCTAATCCTAACCCGTACCCTAAACCGAGCCCTAACCCTAACACTAACCCTAACCCTAACCCTAACCCATACCCTACGCCCTACCCGAACCCCTCCCCGAACCCGTGCCCTAAGCCGTACCCTAACCCTCACCCTAACCCTAACCCTAACCCTAAGCTACCCTTGACGGCTTCTGCCTCCAATAGATTTCCTAAGCACTAGTGTTTTAAGGAACATGTTAAAAAGAGAATCCTAATGTGATTTCTTGATAATGGGTGTGTTCCTTATCTTCTCCTCGTGTCTAAACTCTTCTCCATGGCTGGACCCCCAAATAATATTCCTTTATGTGCTAAGGGGTATCTAGAGAGTGTGATAGGTTTAATAACTACCCTCACCCTAACGCGTACCCTAACCCTAACCCCTACCCTAACCCTAACGCATACCCTAATCCTAACCCGTACCCTAAACCGAGCCCTAACCCTAACCCTAGCCCTAACCCTAACCCTAACCCATACCCTACGCCCTACCCAAACCCCTCCCCGAAACCGTACCCTAAGCCGTACCCTAACCCTCACCCTAACCCTAACCCTAACCCTAAGCTACCCTTGACTGCTTCTTCCTCCAATAGATTTCCTAAGCACTAGTGTTTTAAGGAACAGGTTAAAAAGAGAATCCTAATGTGATTTCGTGATAATGGGTGTGTTCCTTATCTTCTCCTAGGGTCTAAACTCTTCTCCATGGCTGGACCCCCAATAATATTCCTGTACGTGCTAAGGGGTATCTAGAGAGTGGGATAGGTTTAAAAACTAACCTCACCCTATCGCATACCCTAACCCTAACCCCTACCCCTAACCCTAACGCGTACCCTAGTCCTAACCCGTACCCTAAACCGAGCCCTAACCCTAACACTAACCCTAACCCTAACCCTAACCCATAGCCTACACCCTACCCGAACCACTCCCCGAACCCGTACCCTAAGCCGTACCCTAACCCTCACCCTAACCCTAACCCTAACCCTAAGCTACCCTTGACGGCTTCTGCCTCCAATAGATTTCCTAAGCACTAGTGTTTTAAGGAACAGTTTAAAAAGAGAATCATATTGTGATTTCTTGATAATGGGTGTGTTCCTTATCTTCTCCTAGTGTCTAAACTCTTCTCCATGGCTGGACCCCCAAATAATATTCCTTTACGTGCTAAGGGGTATCTAGAGAGTGGGGATAGGTTAATAACTACCCTCACCCTAAAGCGTACCCTAACCCTAACCACTACTCTAACACTAACGCGTACCCTAATCCTAAACCGTACCCTAAACCGAGCCCTAACCCTAACACTAACTCTAACCCTAACCCTAACCCATACCCTACGCCCTACCCGATCCCCTCCCCGAACCCGTACCCTAAGCCATACCCTAACCCTCACCCTATCCCTAACCCTAACCCTAAGCTACCCTTGACTGCTTCTGCCTCCAATAGATTTCCTAGTGTTTTAAGGAACAGGTTAAAAAGAGAATCCTAATGTGATTTCGTGATAATGGGTGTGTTCCTTATCTTCTCCTAGTGTCTAAACTCTTCTCCATGGCTGGACCCCCAATAATATTCCTGTACGTGCTAAGGGGTATCTAGAGAGTGGGATAGGTTTAATAACTACCCTCACCCTAACGCGTACACTAACCCTAATGCGTACCCTAATCCTAACCCGTAACCTAAACCGAGCCCTAACCCTAACAGTAACCCTAACCCTAACCCTAACCCATACCCTACGCCCTACCCGAACCCCTCCCCGAACCCGTACCCTAAGCCGTACCCTAACCCTCACCCTAACCCTAACCCTAACCCTAAGCTACCCTTGACTGCTTCTGCCTCCAATAGATTTCCTAAGCACTAGTGTTTTAAGGAACAGGTTAAAAAGAGAATCCTAATGTGATTTCTTGATAATGGGTGTGTTCCTTATCTTCTCCTCGTGTCTAAACTCTTCTCCATGGCTGGACCCCCAAATAATATTCCTTTACGTGCTAAGGGGTATCTAGAGAGTGGGATGGGTTTAATAACTACCCTCACCCTAACGCGTACCCTAACCCTAACCCCTACCCTAACCCTAATGCGTACCCTAATCCTAACCCGTACCCTAAACCGAGCCCTAACCCTAACCCTAGCCCTAACCCTAACCCTAACCCATACCCTACGCCCTACCCAAACCCCTCCCCGAAACCGTACCCTAAGCCGTACCCTAAACCTCACCCTAACCCTAACCCTAACCCTAAGCTACCCTTGACTGCTTCTTCCTCCAATAGATTTCCTAAGCACTAGTGTTTTAAGGAACAGATTAAAAAGAGAATCCTAATGTGATTTCGTGATAATGGGTGTGTTCCTTATCTTCTCCTAGTGTCTAAACTCTTCTCCATGGCTGGACCCCCAATAATATTCCTGTACGTGCTAAGGGGTATCTAGAGAGTGGGATAGGTTTAAAAACTAACCTCACCCTATCGCATACCCTAACCCTAACCCCTACCCTAACCCTAACGCGTACCCTAATCCTAACCCGTACCCTAAACCGAGCCCTAACCCTAACACTAACCCTAACCCTAACCCTAACCCATAGCCTACGCCCTACCCGAACCCCTCCCCGAACCCGTACCCTAAGCCGTACCCTAACCCTCACCCTAACCCTAACCCTAACCCTAAGCTACCCTTGACGGCTTCTGCCTCCAATAGATTTCCTAAGCACTAGTGTTTTAAGGAACAGTTTAAAAAGAGAATCATATTGTGATTTCTTGATAATGGGTGTGTTCCTTATCTTCTCCTAGTGTCTAAACTCTTCTCCATGGCTGGACCCCCAAATAATATTCCTTTACGTGCTAAGGGGTATCTAGAGAGTGGGATAGGTTTAATAACTACCCTCACCCTAAAGCGTACCCTAACCCTAACCACTACCCTAACACTAACGCGTACCCTAATCCTAACCCGTACCCTAAACCGAGCCCTAACCCTAACACTAACTCTAACCCTAACCCTAACCCATACCCTACGCCCTACCCGAACACCTCCCCGAACCCGTACCCTAAGCCATACCCTAACCCTCACCCTAACCCTAACCCTAACCCTAAGCTACCCTTGATGGCTTCTGCCTCCAATAGATTTCCTAAGCACTAGTGTTTAAGGAACAGTTTAAAAAGAGAATCCTAATGTGATTTCGTGATAATGGGTGTGTTCCTTATCTTCTCCTAGTGTTTAAACACTTCTCCATGGCTGGACCCCCAATAATATTCCTGTACGTGCTAAGGGGTATCTAGAGAGTGGGATAGGTTTAATAACTACCCTCACCCTAACGCGTACACTAACACTAACGCGTACCCTAATCCTAACCCGTACCCTAAACCGAGCCCTAACCCTAACAGTAACCCTAACCCTAACCCTAACCCATACCCTACGCCCTACCCGAACCCCTCCCCGAACCCGTGCCCTAAGCCGTACCCTAACCCTCACCCTAAACCTAACCCTAACCCTAACCCTAAGCTACCCTTGACGGCTTCTGCTTCCAATAGATTTCCTAAGCACTAGTGTTTTAAGGAACATGTTAAAAAGAGAATCCTAATGTGATTTCTTGATAATGGGTGTGTTCCTTATCTTCTCCTCGTGTCTAAACTCTTCTCCATGGCTGGACCCCCAAATAATATTCCTTTATGTGCTAAGGGGTATCTAGAGAGTGTGATAGGTTTAATAACTACCCTCACCCTAACGCGTACCCTAACCCTAACCCCTACCCTAACCCTAACGCATACCCTAATCCTAACCCGTACCCTAAACCGACACCAAACCCTAACACTAGCCCTAACCCTAACCCTAACCCATACCCTACGCCCTACCCAAACCCCTCCCCGAACCCGTATCGTAAGCCGTACCCTAACCCTCACCCTAACCCTAACCCTAACCCTAAGCTACCCTTGACGGCTTCTGCCTCCAATAGATTTCCTAAGCACTAGTGTTTTAAGGAACAGGTTAAAAAGAGAATCCTAATGTGATTTCTTGATAATGGGTGTGTTCCTTATCTTCTCCTCGTGTCTAAACTCTTCTCCATGGCTGGACCCCCAAATAATATTCCTTTACGTGCTAAGGGGTATCTAGAGAATGGGATAGGTTTAATAACTACCCTCACCCTAACCCTAACCCCTACCCTAACCCTAACGCGTACCCTAATCCTAACCCGTACCCTAAACCGAGCCCTAACCCTAACACTAGACCTAACCCTAACCCTAACCCATACCCTACGCCCTACCCGAACCCCTCCCCGAACCCGTACCCTAAGCCGTACCCTAACCCTCACCCTATCCCTAACCCTAACCCTAAGCTACCCTTGACTGCTTCTGCCTCCAATAGATTTCCTAAGCACTAGTGTTTTAAGGAACGGGTTAAAAAGAGAATCCTAATGTGATTTCTTGATAATGGGTGTGTTCCTTATCTTCTCCTCGTGTCTAAACTCTTCTCCATTCCTGGACCCCCAAATAATAGTCCTTTACGTGCTAAGGGCTATCTAGAGAGTGGGATAGGTTTAATAACTACCCTCACTCTAACGCGTATCCTAACCCTAACCCATACCCTAACCCTAACGCATACCCTAATCCTAACCCGTACCCTAAACCGAGCCCTAACCCTAACACTAGCCCTAACCCTAACCCTAAACCATACCCTACGCCCTACCCGAACCCCTCCCCGAACCCGTACCCTAAGCCGTACCCTAACCCTCACCCTAACCCTAACCCTAACCCTAAGCTACCCTTGACTGCTTCTGCCTCCAATAGATTTCCTAAGCACTAGTGTTTTAAGGAACAGGTTAAAAAGAGAATCCTAATGTGATTTCTTAATAATGGGTGTGTTCCTTATATTCTCCTCGTGTCTAAACTCTTCTCCAAGGCTGGACCCCCAAATAATATTCCTTTACGTGCTAAGGGGTGTCTAGAGAGTGTGATAGGTTTAATAACTACCCCCACCCTAACGCGTACCCTAACCCTAACCCCTACCCTAACCCTAACGCGTACCCTAATCCTAACCCGTACCCTAAACCGAGCCCTAACCCTAACACTAACCCTAACCCTAACCCTAACCCATACCCTACGCCCTACCCGAACCCCTCCCCGAACCCGTACCCTAAGCCATACCCTAACCCTCACCCTAACCCTAACACTAACCCTAAGCTACCCTTGACTGCTTCTGCCTCCAATAGATTTCCTAAGCACTAGTGTTTTAAGGAACAGGTTAAAAAGAGAATCCTAATGTGATTTCGTGATAATGGGTGTGTTCCTTATCTTCTCCTAGTGTCTAAACTCTTCTCCATGGCTGGACCCCCAATAATATTCCTGTACGTGCTAAGGTGTATCTAGAGAGTGTGATAGGTTTAATAACTACCCTCACCCTAACGCGTACCCTAACCCTAACCCCTACCCTAACCCTAACGCATACCCTAATCCTAACCCGTACCCTAAACCGAGCCCAAAACCTAACACTAGCCCTAACCCTAACCCTAACCCATACCCTACGCCCTAACCGAACCCCTCCCCGAACCCGTATCGTAAGCCGTACCCTAACCCTCAGCCTAACCCTAACCCTAACTCTAAGCTACCCTTGACGGCTTCTGGCTCCAATAGATTTCCTAAGCACTAGTGTTTTAAGGAACTGGTTAAAAAGAGAATCCTAATGTGATTTCTTGATAATGGGTGTGTTCCTTATCTTCTCCTAGTGTCTAAACTCTTCTCCATGGCTGGACCCCCAAATAATATTCCTTTACGTGCTAAGGGGTATCTAGAGAGTGGGATAGGTTTAATAACTAACCTCACCCTATCGCATACCCTAACCCTAACCCCTACCCTAACCCTAACGCGTACCCTAATCCTAACCCGTACCCTAAACCGAGCCCTAACCCTAACACTAACCCTAACCCTAACCCTAACACATACCCTACGCCCTACCCGAACCCGTACCCTAAGCCATACCCTAACCCTCACCCTAACCCTAACCCTAACCCTAAGCTACCCTTGATTGCTTCTGCCTCCAATAAATTTCCTAAGCACTAGTGTTTTAAGGAACAGTTTAAAAAGAGAATCATATTGTGATTTCTTGATAATGGGTGTGTTCCTTATCTTCTCCTGGTGTCTAAACTCTTCCCCATGGCTGGATCCCCAAATAATATTCCTTTACGTGCTAAGGGGTATCTAGAGAGTGGGATAGGTTTAATAACTACCCTCACCCTAAAGCGTACCCTAACCCTAACCACTACCCTAACACTAACACGTACCCTAATCCTAACCCGTAACATAAACCGACCCCTAACCCTAACACTAACCCTAACCCTAACCCTAACCCATACCCTACGCCCTACCCGAACCCCTCCCCGAACCCGTACCCTAAGCCGTACCCTAACCCTCACCCTAACCCTAACCCTAACCCTAAGCTACCCTTGACTGCTTCTGCCTCCAATAGATTTCCTAAGCACTAGTGTTTTAAGGAACAGGTTAAAAAGAGAATCCTAATGTGATTTCTTGATAATGGGTGTGTTCCTTATCTTCTCCTCGTGTCTAAACTCTTCTCCATGGCTGGACCCCCAAATAATATTCCTTTACGTGCTAAGGGATATCTAGAGAGTGGGATAGGTTTAATAACTACCCTCACCCTAACGCGTACCCTAACCCTAAGCCCTACCCTAACCCTAACGCGTACCCTAATCCTAACCCGTACCCTAAACCGAGCCCTAACCCTTACCCTAGCCCTAACCCTAACCCTAACCCATACCCTACGCCCTACCCAAACCCCTCCCCGAAACCGTACCCTAAGCCGTACCCTAACCCTCACCCTAACCCTAACCCTAACCCTAAGCTACCCTTGACGGCTTCTTCCTCCAATAGATTTCCTAAGCACTAGTGTTTTAAGGAACAGGTTAAAAAGAGAATCCTAATGTGATTTCGTGATAATGGGTGTGTTCCTTATCTTCTCCTAGGGTCTAAACACTTCTCCATGGCTGGACCCCCAATAATATTCCTGTACGTGCTAAGGGGTATCTAGAGAGTGGGATAGGTTTAAAAACTAACCTCACCCTATCGCATACCCTAACCCTAACCCCTACCCTAACCCTAACGCGTACCCTAATCCTAACCCGTACCCTAAACCGAGCCCTAACCCTAACACTAACCCTAACCCTTACCCTAACCCATAGCCTACGCCCTACCCGAACCCCTCCCCGAACCCGTACCCTAAGCCATACCCTAACCCTCACCCTAACCCTAACCCTAACCCTAAGCTACCCTTGACGGCTTCTGCCTCCAATAGATTTCCTAAGCACTAGTGTTTTAAGGAACAGTTTAAAAAGAGAATCATATTGTGATTTCTTGATAATGGGTGTGTTCCTTATCTTCTCCTAGTGTCTAAACTCTTCTCCATGGCTGGACCCGCAAATAATATTACTTTACGTGCTAAGGGGTATCTAGAGAGTGGGATAGGTTTAATAACTACCCTCACCCTAAAGCGTACCCTAACCCTAACCACTACCCTAACACTAACGCGTACCCTAATCCTAACCCGTACCCTAAACCGAGCCCTAACCCTAACACTAACTCTAACCCTAACCCTAACCCATACCCTACGCCCTACCCGAACCCCTCCCCGAACCCGTACCCTAAGCCATACCCTAACCCTCACCCTATCCCTAACCCTAACCCTAAGCTACCCTTGACTGCTTCTGCCTCCAATAGATTTCCTAAGCACTAGTGTTTTAAGGAACAGGTTAAAAAGAGAATCCTAATGTGATTTCGGGATAATGGGTGTGTTCCTTATTTTCTCCTAGTGTCTAAACTCTTCTCCATGGCTGGACCCCCAATAATATTCCTGTACGTGCTAAGGGGTATCTAGAGAGTGGGATAGGTTTAATAACTACCCTCACCCTAACGCGTACACTAACCCTAACGCGTACCCTAATCCTAACCCGTACCCTAAACCGAGCCCTAATCCTAACAGTAACCCTAACCCTAACCCTAACCCATACCCTACGCCCTACCCGAACCCCTCCCCGAACCCGTACCCTAAGCCGTACCCTAACCCTCACCCTAACCCTAACCCTAACCCTAAGCTACCCTTGACTGCTTCTGCCTCCAATAGATTTCCTAAGCACTAGTGTTTTAAGGAACAGGTTAAAAAGAGAATCCTAATGTGATTTCTTGATAATGGGTGTGTTCCTTATCTTCTCCTCGTGTCTAAACTCTTCTCCATGGCTGGACCCCAAATAATATTCCTTTACGTGCTAAGGGGTATCTAGAGAGTGGGATAGGTTTAATAACTACCCTCACCCTAACGCGTACCCTAACCCTAACCCCTACCCTAAACCTAACGCGTACCCTAATCCTAACCCGTACCCTAAACCGAGCCCTAACCCTAACCCTATCCCTAACCCTAACCCTAACCCATACCCTACGCCCTACCCAAACCCCTCCCCGAAACCGTACCCTAAGCCGTACCCTAACCCTCACCCTAACCCTAACCCTAACCCTAAGCTACCCTTGACTGCTTCTTCCTCCAATAGATTTCCTAAGCACTAGTGTTTTAAGGAACAGGTTAAAAAGAGAATCCTAATGTGATTTTGTGATAATGGGTGTGTTCCTTATCTTCTCCTAGGGTCTAAACTCTTCTCCATGGCTGGACCCCCAATAATATTCCTGTACGTGCTAACGGGTATCTAGAGAGTGGGATAGGTTTAAAAACTAACCTCACCCTATCGCATACCCTAACCCTAACCCCTACCCTAACCCTAACGCGTACCCTAATCCTAACCCGTACCCTAAACCGAGCCCTAACCCTAACACTAACCCTAACCCTAACCGTAACCCATAGCCTACGCCCTACCCGAACCCCTCCCCGAACCCGTACCCTAAGCCGTACCCTAACCCTCACCCTAACCCTAACCCTAACCCTAAGCTACCCTTGATGGCTTCTGCCTCCAATAGATTTCCTAAGCACTAGTGTTTTAAGGAACAGTTTAAAAAGAGAATCATATTGTGATTTCTTGATAATGGGTGTGTTCCTTATCTTCTCCTAGTGTCTAAACTCTTCTCCATGGCTGGACCCCCAAATAATATTCCTTTACGTGCTAAGGGGTATCTAGAGAGTGGGATAGGTTTAATAACTACCCTCACCCTAAAGCGTACCCTAACCCTAACCACTACCCTAACACTAACGCGTACCCTAAACCTAACCCGTACCCTAAACCGAGCCCTAACCCTAACACTAACTCTAACCCTAACCCTAACCCATACCCTACGCCCTACCCGAACCCCTCCCCGAACCCGTACCCTAAGCCATACCCTAACCCTCACCCTAACCCTAACCCTAACCCTAAGCTACCCTTGACTGCTTCTGCCTCCAATAGATTTCCTAAGCACTAGTGTTTTAAGGAACAGGTTAAAAAGAGAATCCTAATGTGATTTCGTGATAATGGGTGTGTTCCTTATCTTCTCCTAGTGTCTAAACTCTTCTCCATGGCTGGACCCCCAATAATATTCCTGTACGTGCTAAGGGGTATGTAGAGAGTGGGATAGGTTTAATAACTACCCTCACCCTAACGCGTACACTAACCCTAACGCGTACCCTTATCCTAACCCGTACCCTAAACCGAGCCCTAACCCTAACAGTAACCCTAACCCTAACCCTAACCCATACCCTACGCCCTACCCGAACCCCTCCCCGAACCCGTGCCCTAAGCCGTACCCTAATCCTCACCCTAAACCTAACCCTAACCCTAACCCTAAGCTACCCTTGATGGCTTCTGCCTCCAATAGATTTCCTAAGCACTAGTGTTTTAAGGAACATGTTAAAAAGAGAATCCTAATGTGATTTCTTGATAATGGGTGTGTTCCTTATCTTCTCCTCGTGTCTAAACTCTTCTCCATGGCTGGACCCCCAAATAAAATTCCTTTATGTGCTAAGGGGTATCTAGAGAGTGTGATAGGTTTAATAACTACCCTCACCCTAACGCGTACCCTAACCCTAACCCCTACCCTAAACCTAACGCGTACCCTAATCCTAACCCGTACCCTAAACCGAGCCCTAACCCTAACCCTATCCCTAACCCTAACCCTAACCCATACCCTACGCCCTACCCAAACCCCTCCCCGAAACCGTACCCTAAGCCGTACCCTAACCCTCACCCTAACCCTAACCCTAACCCTAAGCTACCCTTGACTGCTTCTTCCTCCAATAGATTTCCTAAGCACTAGTGTTTTAAGGAACAGGTTAAAAAGAGAATCCTAATGTGATTTCGTGATAATGGGTGTGTTCCTTATCTTCTCCTAGGGTCTAAACTCTTCTCCATGGCTGGACCCCCAATAATATTCCTGTACGTGCTAACGGGTATCTAGAGAGTGGGATAGGTTTAAAAACTAACCTCACCCTATCGCATACCCTAACCCTAACCCCTACCCTAACCCTAACGCGTACCCTAATCCTAACCCGTACCCTAAACCGAGCCCTAACCCTAACACTAACCCTAACCCTAACCGTAACCCATAGCCTACGCCCTACCCGAACCCCTCCCCGAACCCGTACCCTAAGCCGTACCCTAACCCTCACCCTAACCCTAACCCTAACCCTAAGCTACCCTTGATGGCTTCTGCCTCCAATAGATTTCCTAAGCACTAGTGTTTTAAGGAACAGTTTAAAAAGAGAATCATATTGTGATTTCTTGATAATGGGTGTGTTCCTTATCTTCTCCTAGTGTCTAAACTCTTCTCCATGGCTGGACCCCCAAATAATATTCCTTTACGTGCTAAGGGGTATCTAGAGAGTGGGATAGGTTTAATAACTACCCTCACCCTAAAGCGTACCCTAACCCTAACCACTACCCTAACACTAACGCGTACCCTAAACCTAACCCGTACCCTAAACCGAGCCCTAACCCTAACACTAACTCTAACCCTAACCCTAACCCATACCCTACGCCCTACCCGAACCCCTCCCCGAACCCGTACCCTAAGCCATACCCTAACCCTCACCCTAACCCTAACCCTAACCCTAAGCTACCCTTGACTGCTTCTGCCTCCAATAGATTTCCTAAGCACTAGTGTTTTAAGGAACAGGTTAAAAAGAGAATCCTAATGTGATTTCGTGATAATGGGTGTGTTCCTTATCTTCTCCTAGTGTCTAAACTCTTCTCCATGGCTGGACCCCCAATAATATTCCTGTACGTGCTAAGGGGTATGTAGAGAGTGGGATAGGTTTAATAACTACCCTCACCCTAACGCGTACACTAACCCTAACGCGTACCCTTATCCTAACCCGTACCCTAAACCGAGCCCTAACCCTAACAGTAACCCTAACCCTAACCCTAACCCATACCCTACGCCCTACCCGAACCCCTCCCCGAAACCGTGCCCTAAGCCGTACCCTAATCCTCACCCTAAACCTAACCCTAACCCTAACCCTAAGCTACCCTTGATGGCTTCTGCCTCCAATAGATTTCCTAAGCACTAGTGTTTTAAGGAACATGTTAAAAAGAGAATCCTAATGTGATTTCTTGATAATGGGTGTGTTCCTTATCTTCTCCTCGTGTCTAAACTCTTCTCCATGGCTGGACCCCCAAATAAAATTCCTTTATGTGCTAAGGGGTATCTAGAGAGTGTGATAGGTTTAATAACTACCCTCACCCTAACGCGTACCCTAACCCTAACCCCTACCCTAACCGTAACGCATACCCTAATCCTAACCTGTACCCTAAACCGAGCCCAAACCCTAACACTAGCCCTAACCCTAACCCTAACCCATACCCTACGCCCTACCCGAACCCCTCCCCGAACCCGTATCGTAAGCCGTACCCTAACCCTCACCCTAAACCTAACCCTAACCCTAAGCTACCCTTGACGGCTCCTGCCTCCAAAAGATTTCCTAAGCACTAGTGTTTTAAGGAACTGGTTAAAAAGAGAATCCTAATGTGATTTCTTGATAATGGGTGTGTTCCTTATCTTCTCCTAGTGTCTAAACTCTTCCCCATGGCTGGACCCCCAAATAATATTCCTTTACGTGCTAAGGGGTATCTAGAGAGTGGGATAGGTTTAATAACTACCCTCACCCTAAAGCGTACCCTAACCCTAACCACTACCCTAACACTAACGCGTACCCTAATCCTAACCCGTACCCTAAACCGAGCCCTAACCCTAACACTAACCCTAACCCTAACCCTAACCCATACCCTACGCCCTACCCGAACCCCTCCCCGAACCCGTACCCTAAGCCGTACCCTAACCCTCACCCTAACCCTAACCCTAACCCTAAGCTACCCTTGACGGCTTCTGCCTCCAATAGATTTCCTAAGCACTAGTGTTTTAAGGAACAGTTTAAAAAGAGAATCATATTGTGATTTCTTGATAATGGGTGTGTTCCTTATCTTCTCCTAGTGTCTAAACTCTTCTCCATGGCTAGACCCCCAAATAATATTCCTTTACGTGCTAAGGGGTATCTAGAGAGTGGGATAGGTTTAATAACTACCGTCACCCTAAAGCGTACCCTAACCCTAACCACTACTCTAACACTAACGCGTACCCTAATCCTAAACCGTACCCTAAACCGAGCCCTAACCCTAACACTAACTCTAACCCTAACCCTAACCCATACCCTACGCCCTACCCGATCCCCTCCCCGAACCCGTACCCTAAGCCATACCCTAACCCTCACCCTATCCCTAACCCTAACCCTAAGCTACCCTTGACTGCTTCTGCCTCCAATAGATTTCCTAAGCACTAGTGTTTTAAGGAACAGGTTAAAAAGAGAATCCTAATGTGATTTCGTGATAATGGGTGTGTTCCTTATCTTCTCCTAGTGTCTAAGCTCTTCTCCATGGCTGGACCCCCAATAATATTCCTGTACGTGCTAAGGGGTATCTAGAGAGTGGGATAGGTTTAATAACTACCCTCACCCTAACGCGTACACTAACCCTAATGCGTACCCTAATCCTAACCCGTAACCTAAACCGAGCCCTAACCCTAACAGTAACCCTAACCCTAACCCTAACCCATACCCTACGCCCTACCCGAACCCCTCCCCGAACCCGTACCCTAAGCCGTACCCTAACCCTCACCCTAACCCTAACCCTAACCCTAAGCTACCCTTGACTGCTTCTGCCTCCAATAGATTTCCTAAGCACTAGTGTTTTAAGGAACAGGTTAAAAAGAGAATCCTAATGTGATTTCTTGATAATGGGTGTGTTCCTTATCTTCTCCTCGTGTCTAAACTCTTCTCCATGGCTGGACCCCCAAATAATATTCCTTTACGTGCTAAGGGGTATCTAGAGAGTGGGATAGGTTTAATAACTACCCTCACCCTAACGCGTACCCTAACCCTAACCCCTACCCTAACCCTAATGCGTACCCTAATCCTAACCCGTACCCTAAACCGAGCCCTAACCCTAACCCTAGCCCTAACCCTAACCCTAACCCATACCCTACGCCCTACCCAAACCCCTCCCCGAAACCGTACCCTAAGCCGTACCCTAAACCTCACCCTAACCCTAACCCTAACCCTAAGCTACCCTTGACTGCTTCTTCCTCCAATAGATTTCCTAAGCACTAGTGTTTTAAGGAACAGGTTAAAAAGAGAATCCTAATGTGATTTCGTGATAATGGGTGTGTTCCTTATCTTCTCCTAGTGTCTAAACTCTTCTCCATGGCTGGACCCCCAATAATATTCCTGTACGTGCTAAGGGGTATCTAGAGAGTGGGATAGGTTTAAAAACTAACCTCACCCTATCGCATACCCTAACCCTAACCCCTACCCTAACCCTAACGCGTACCCTAATCCTAACCCGTACCCTAAACCGAGCCTTAACCCTAACACTAACCCTAACCCTAACCCTAACCCATAGCCTACGCCCTACCCGAACCCCTCCCCGAACCCGTACCCTAAGCCGTACCCTAACCCTCACCCTAACCCTAACCCTAACCCTAAGCTACCCTTGACGGCTTCTGCCTCCAATAGATTTCCTAAGCACTAGTGTTTTAAGGAACAGTTTAAAAAGAGAATCATATTGTGATTTCTTGATAATGGGTGTGTTCCTTATCTTCTCCTAGTGTCTAAACTCTTCTCCATGGCTGGACCCCCAAATAATATTCCTTTACGTGCTAAGGGGTATCTAGAGAGTGGGATAGGTTTAATAACTACCCTCACCCTAAAGCGTACTCTAACCCTAACCACTACCCTAACACTAACGCGTACCCTAATCCTAACCCGTACCCTAAACCGAGCCCTAACCCTAACACTAACTCTAACCCTAACCCTAACCCATACCCTACGCCCTACCCGAACACCTCCCCGAACCCGTACCCTAAGCCATACCCTAACCCTCACCCTAACCCTAACCCTAACCCTAAGCTACCCTTGATGGCTTCTGCCTCCAATAGATTTCCTAAGCACTAGTGTTTAAGGAACAGTTTAAAAAGAGAATCCTAATGTGATTTCGTGATAATGGGTGTGTTCCTTATCTTCTCCTAGTGTTTAAACACTTCTCCATGGCTGGACCCCCAATAATATTCCTGTACGTGCTAAGGGGTATCTAGAGAGTGGGATAGGTTTAATAACTACCCTCACCCTAACGCGTACACTAACACTAACGCGTACCCTAATCCTAACCCGTACCCTAAACCGAGCCCTAACCCTAACAGTAACCCTAACCCTAACCCTAACCCATACCCTACGCCCTACCCGAACCCCTCCCCGAACCCGTGCCCTAAGCCGTACCCTAACCCTCACCCTAAACCTAACCCTAACCCTAACCCTAAGCTACCCTTGACGGCTTCTGCCTCCAATAGATTTCCTAAGCACTAGTGTTTTAAGGAACATGTTAAAAAGAGAATCCTAATGTGATTTCTTGATAATGGGTGTGTTCCTTATCTTCTCCTCGTGTCTAAACTCTTCTCCATGGCTGGACCCCCAAATAATATTCCTTTATGTGCTAAGGGGTATCTAGAGAGTGTGATAGGTTTAATAACTACCCTCACCCTAACGCGTACCCTAACCCTAACCCCTACCCTAACCCTAACGCATACCCTAATCCTAACCCGTACCCTAAACC